>NC_057804.1:14261053-14561053 GCF_018294505.1 Triticum aestivum
GGCGCAGTGCGGCGAGGCCGGGGAGGGAGCGGGGCGGCGAGCTCGGAGCCAGGCGCGGCGCGGCGAGATTGGGAAGGGAGCAGGGCGGCGAGCTCGGAGCTAGGCGCGGCGCAGCGAGATTGGGAAGGAAGCGGGGCGGCGAGCTCGGGGCCTGGCAACGGCGGCGCGGGCACGTCGCCGAGGTGGTCGAGATGGCCCTGCGAGAGCTCGCCTGGCCGTGGCTGGTTTACAACTGTGGGAGCGGGGGACGGCGAGGAAAGTTGCGTCTCCTAGCCGGCAACCTTGCATGTCCGCTTTTTGTCCTGCGTTGGGTTCATCCACCGGCAGCTCGTGTCCGCCTCACGTTCGCTAGACGGACGGGCGACCCGCACGGCGTTGCTCTAAGGTTGGGGCAGCGATGGCACCGCCTTTGGAGCCCCTGTCCGGTTGAATCCTGGGCAGAGCATGCCTGGTTGCATCGCCACGGCCGCCGCGCGCGTGTACTCAGGGGAAACACGAGTTACTGCTACTCTGAACAATGTTCCCTCAGCAGATGTAGCACTTGCTCGCAGATTCCGTATCCATGTAGATGTAGGGGTAGGTCGGGCTATGCCTATGCAGTGCTAGTGTAATACTGTAGTACTCCTACCAGCCGTGTTGAGGAACGAGAGATTGGTTCGTGTCGTGGCGATCCCAAGAAGGCACTGCTGAGATGCGATGCGAGTTGCGAGGCCACCATCTCTCGCTCGCTCGCTCGAATCTCAAAAGAACCAAAGAGAAGATCCGTATATGGTGCTGCTAGCCTATGGCTTATCTACATACACCTAGTTGCGTCAAACTTGGACGGGAGGGGAGTCCATATTTGGGAGATCCGCAAAGTAATAAAGCGACCAAAAGGGGATCCTTCCATTCTTCCCACCAAAAACCTCACTCGCTAGTACATGTAGTAGTAGTGAGGAAGAGGCCTATGACAGCGAAAGCAACATCCGCAAGTGGAGTCAGCTGCGCGATGCTACTTGTGCGCCGACGTGCATAAAATTCGTTGCTAGATTGTGTTCCGAGCTTGGTGTTGCCCGCATGGACGGGGATTCTCTTGTGTCGTCCTCGTCGACGGAAACGAACGCGTGACAGAGCGTGATGCTACTAATTACGTTCCAGCACGATCGATGGATTAGCGCTTGATTTTGACACCAAGCCGCGCGCCCTTAATGCGACCATGGTACTCCACTCCACTCGTGCAAACACGATGGGGACGCGAGGTCTGATCCACATCTCTTTGTCGATGGTACGCAGCACCAGACAGATCATGGGGCTACAGGAGACGGGAGTGGCCGGCATGCCGCCATTTGTCCGCCCGTCCAGCGAAAGCTTCCCGGCGAGTCGAGGCGATTACACGTCGCCGTCGCGACTTTCTCGTGAGCGCTAATTGCAGATCACGAGGTTGGTTTACTCATGTGACAAGTCACGGGACGGAAGCAGATGTTTCACAACGGAAACGGATTGGCCGTCAAAAAAGGATGAGAGGTTGCAACTCAAAAAATGAAGAAAGAAAGATGAGAGATTGGATATTTTGGTCGCAAAAATGCCGCTGCGTCCAGTGATGGTTCACAGAGATTCTACGGAGCCGGGAACAGGGATGAGCTGGTTGTGCCGGCCCGGGTGAGATGTACGAATGCGGACAGCGGCATTGGCATTGGCAATGGGTCTCCTCCTCTCCTCCCATGCCGGCCGGCATACATGCATACACGGACACGGTGTACGCGCGCGCGCGCACGGACACGCTATCTGTTCGGCCTTTCTCGGCCGCTAATGATCACCACCGGCGAGCGCCGAAAGCGTGCAGGCAGTACAATACGACTAGTCGACTACCCTCCAATGGCATGGCGCCGTGTGCGTGCGGCTGTGCCCTCCCGTGTGGTACGACGCCGCTCATGTGCGGCGCGGGTCCGGGTGGTGACTGCTTCTACGGCTATGGGCCGGCGTGTACCACCTAGTTTGGCTCCGTCGTGAGGGTGGCTCCTGGACATGACGCTGAACTGCCCACCGCAGCGTACTAGTTGTGGCTGGGAGTACCATCTCTCCACCCTTTTCTGAAGAAATGTACGCGTACTGGCCGTCCCTTATTCGGCGCATAGGTGCTTTGCCTGTTAATAGTAACTGGATTTTGGCTTTTGCCAGTGTTGGTAATCAACTCATGCAGACCAGAAATGAAACAATGAAAATCACCAAAGAGAACAAAAGTAAGACAAATTTATATAACAGATAACAATAGCTATTAATAAGCCGACTGAAAACATATTTGTTCCTATCAAATAAAGTTTCACGTATGAAATATGTGACCCGTCGAACAAAGTTTTGCATTGCATTCCACATTACACCTTGGTGAAATCGGTCCTTACTTCACAAGTCATGTATCACATCACCCCACTCGTGGTACTCTTTAGTATGCTTGGCAGTGTCAACAAGATTGAGCATCCTTTCCTCTGGTCGGCAAAACAACCGGTAGAAAATGCACAGTCAACTGAGAGACCGTCTACCGCCCCACCCACCTAGGTGTGCTTCAGATACTGGATACGTCCTAAACGTATCTATTTTTCCAAACATTGTTGCTCTTATTTTGGCCTATAAATTGGATGATTTGAATAAAACTAACCCTGATTGAAGTTATTTTCAGTAAAATTACAATGTTGTTTCTGTGCAATAAATAAAAAAATACTAGAGCAAAGATGTATCGAAGGGGGGCCACCAGGTCGCCACACGCACAAGCGGCGCGACCACCTGCCCAGGCCACGCAATGCGTCCGTGTGGGGCCCCTGCCCACCGCCTTGACCTAATTCCGATGTTGTAAATTCATATATCCTTAGAAAAAACCAGAGAGGAAGTTTTATCGTGTTTTACGATACAAAGCCGATGCCACCTCCTATTCTTCGTCGGGAGCCATGATCTGGAGTTTGTTTCTCACTTCGGAGAGAGGGAATGGCTGTCGTTGTCATCACCAACCCTTCTCATTCAACAATCGCATGATGCTCACATCCGTGTGTAACTAATATTCGTGTAGGCAGATGTGATTTGGTTGAGATTTCATATGTAATCATGCCAAATTTGTTAGGGCTTGATCCCTAGTATTCATTATGTTCTGAGATTGATGTTGTTATGATTTTACTATGCTTAATGTTTGTCAATAAGGCCCAAGTGCCATCATTTCATATTTGAACACATTATATTTTTATGGATATATTTGTCTTCTTGATCCTATCTGCAAGTTGTATGCATGTGTTATTGGTTTGAACCTTAGACCCCAACTTGACAACAATTGAGATACTCTACGATGATGACTGTAATTTGATGAGTTCATGTATCCATTATTTGTTAATTATTTGTTTCGGTTCTCTATTAACAAGAGTGCCTTAATTACCCTTAGTGTTTTGTTAGGACCCCGCTATCACGGGAGGGTGGGACAAAAAAAATGTTATGCAAGTTTTTATCGCAAGCACGTATGACTATATACGGAATACATGCCTACATATGATTGATGAGTGGGAGCTAGTTTGTATCGCTCTAGGTAATGACTGCTACATATACATATTGAATCTCATTTGAACACCCCATCGCTACTCCATACCTACGTTTTTCTGTTATTGTCTTTATTACAACTATTACTATTGCAGTTTGCTACTATTTGCAAACTTATTACTATTGTTGCCACTGTTACTTTATCGCTATTGCTATTATATTACTATGCTATTAATAAATTATTGCAAGAAAATTATCTCTCAGGTGTAGTTCAATTGACAACTCAAGTGCTAAGGCTTATAAAAAATTTTCTCACTTTATGTCGTATCAATAAATTCGGATGAAATACTACCCTCGAAAACCGTCGCGACCTTATATTTGTGGGTCATCAAGACTATTTTTCTAGCGTTGTTGCCGGGGAGCATAACCCCATTTATTAAGTTCACTTGGGAGTCAGTTCACTTGGAATATTTCTGAATGGGTGAACATTTTGTTTGGGCATTTTGATCACATATTTTCTGCCACATATTCTTAATTCATAGTTTAAATATTCTTTTAAATTTCAATTTGGCTTGGAACCAAATATTCTCTAAATCTAATTTGGAGTATTAACAGAAAGTCAAACATTTTATTTGGTCTTATGGTAATTTCATTTTCTACCAACAGAAATGCAAAGTCCTTCTAAATAATTTCCCTTTTGGATTTTTGAATATATTCCAAGAGTCAATCCACTTTAATATTTGTGGTAAATTTATTAGAGGCTTAAATATTATTTGGGACTTATTAAGAATACTTTTCTTCCCAAATAAATCTTTTAACTTTTGTCACCCCATTTTGGGATTAAAATTATTTCCTAAAACCTTTTAGGGTTCATTCTATTTTTCCAATTTCAAACTAGGGTTTCAAATGTTGTTTGAGGTTTATGGAATTCATTCCAACCCAATGAAGGCATCAACCTTTGTGTGAGCTCAATTTGGATTTTACAGTTACTCCCTAAACTTAAATTTAGGTTTCTTTATAATCCCAAATTTTAATTGAGTCACTTTTTCAAACAATTCAAACAACCAATAGGCAATTCTAACTAAAAGCAATCAATGTTCAACAATTTTTGGAAAAAAATTTAATTCCTAGTTAAATAATCTTTGTGGGACTAATGTCGTTATTATTATTATTATTATTTTATAAATTGTGTTGTTTACATGTGCACTTAAAATAATTCACAAAAAGCGAAAACCCTAATTTTGGGAGTTTTGGAGCAAAAGAGGAAGACCACCCGAAGGAGGTCACAAGGGACCTGCAAGGGGTTCCACCCCCACCTGTGGGCTCGTGGCATGGCTGCATGGGGCCCATATGCATCCATGACTCTCACCTTCCAGCTTTAAGATCAATCCCTTTATATGTAGAGAGTCTCTCGGAACCTCTTGCTTCCTCTTTTACTACAATTGTTAGAGGCGAGTAGGAAGCGATTTCTGAGAGAGGTTGCTCGTCCGTGCGCTTAGTAGCCTAGCCTGTCTCCGGTGGTCCTTATGGATCTCGGGGATGTTCCAGGGTTTGGTTTCATGTTGGCGGGTGGGGGTTGTATCTCAATGTTAGTGGAGTTTGGTGTCCATGTGAAGATGGAGAGGTAGTGGCGGTGTCCTCTCATCAAAGTAATGTTCTTCCAATTCTCTCCCCATTCTAGTGGTGTCCTCCTCGATGAGAACATGGATCAAGTGAAGTTTTTCACTTCTTTTGGAGCCCATGTGTTTTGGCGTGATAGTGTGGTCCAATTAAATCAATGAGTTGCTCTCGAAAGGGTGGCGATGGATGTTGTCGAAGGCTTTGCTGAAGCGGTGGACGGATCTAGTGCCCTCTAGTCGGGCGGGCCGACACTATCTCCAGATCCGAGGCTGGAGGAGCTCGGGGAGCACGCAGTAATGGATGTTGCCTTGGCCAATGGTTCTTAGGGCATCTCAAATGTAGGCGCTAATTTCTCCAATATATCTTCGTATCTGCGAGTACGCACACTTTTAGGCCTCCAACACGAGCATCCATATTGGGGCGGACTCGTCCGGATGTCCGAAATCCCTCAATCTAACCCTAAACCTAGAGGTGCGAGAGGTCTAGGAGAGTCTGTGCGTCTGCTAGTCGGACATCGACGGTCCAGACCCAAACCAAACCCATCCGATATTCCCCTCCTCCTCTGTGCTCTATCTCAGTTCCGAGAGCCCTCTACCACCGTAGCAACCTCCCCATGCACCGCCTAGGCCTTGCCAGACCTCCACCGTCCCCAACTATCTCTCCGCCAATGCCGTCGCCCCCCACCTGGATCCACGCATTTCCCAGGCACCCTCTACCCCCAGCGTCGCCGTCCATGGCAGGCACCACATATGACAAGTGTTTGGTCTAATGCCATAGCACATTTTTTGACACTTTCGTTGTTTACTTTGAAGGAACACACGATGGATTCAATGAGGACTACTTCTACGTTGTGTTCATGGATTTGTCATGTCGGATGATGATGACCAAGATGAGGATGAAATGACGATAATGACGACGATTCTTAGAAAAGGGGCATGCAAAGGAGCATGTACTCAACTTCGACGGTTCAATGCGGGACATCAACTCTTGAACCAGTGTCGGCATGGGGGCATGTGGGGACTATTCAACCCTTGATGCACTATTCAGCTGGTATTTCTGATGTCGATACTAGATGCAACGGCCATTTTGTCCTTTCACACCATGAAAGGTATGAGGGTATATGATGGTATACTTAAAGATGAAGAAGGATGCCATTGGCTGCATTGGTGGAGATTTGAGGGCATCCGTTTTATCATCCATGTTGCCCTTACGGGGCTAATTTAAACTTGTTGGGGTCGGTTACCAACATTGTTGAGGAAATTGTTAACTGGTAGCTGCTTAGTTGGTTGGCGTGTAGGGAATTAATAGGCTAATCAGCCATTTAATCAATCAATCGGCTGATTTACTAGATTATCAGCTACTCGGTGACCCTGCAGTAGGTTTAATCGGCAAGTTAACTGGTTTATTGGACGAATTCTTGAACAAGAGTCACCAATGCGGCTGACAAAGGCCTTATCCTTCTTGTACGGTGTGTTATCTGTGTTAGAAAGCCAGAAAACAAAGAAACATGTTATCTGTGTTTGTAATCCAATGCATCATGTTTTCCTAGAATGCAGTGTTTCGGTGACCAGGCTCCATGGAGCCCTTTATTGAAAAATCTAACATTCAAACATTCCGGTTTCAAAAAAAAATCTTCAAAAAATAATATGCAAGCATACAAGTATGAAACATGTACATGTGCAAAAATTCAGGATGAACTACCATGAAATGTGACTTGTAGAAAAAAAACAAATTCATGGGCTTTGAGAATGAATATTATCACGTGTTGAAAAGCCCACAATTTGTGTTTTTTTTTTCTCAGCCCTTATTTCAATGCATTTCGTCCTGAAAAATTGCACATATGTACATATGCCTCCATGTACATCTATATTTTTCCAGAACTTTCCGAAACGTAAAAAAAATGGATTTTGAATTTTTGCGAGATCCAAAATTTGGGGGGCTCTGTTAATCTAAATACTTTTTTTGTTAATCTAAATACTCTTTAGCAGTTTTTGGAGGGCTCCATGTCGGCCTCCCAGGGTAATTTTGGGGTTTCCTACTCGTGTAAATAAACAGAGATACTCCCTCCATTTCAAAATAGATGACCCAACTTTGTACTAAGGTTAGTACAAAGTTGGGCCATCTATTATGGAACGGAGGGAGTAATAAGCAACCAATGGCCAATAAAGCCTCAAAGTATAACAGTAATGAACACTGTGCTACTGCGAGGACTGAGGCTGTGCTTTGCTTCTTTGGCCCGCATCGGGCTTGGAGCTAAAGAGCAAAGGCTACATAGTACTGGTAGAAGGCAAAGCAAAGCGCAGCAGCCAGCAGAAGTAGCCGAAGAGCAGCAGCAGCAGAGCAGCGGAGGCCCCCAAACCCAAAGGCCAAAGCTCTCCGCTTTATTCCCTTCATATTGGCCTCCGTGCCCCCCTCCCCCCACACTCCCCTGCTCCCTCACTCACTCCGCCCGCCCCCCTGCCGGCCTGCTAGCTGCTGCTCCTACCTCTCCCCCGTCCCCTCCTCCTGCTCGCCCCCCTCTCCTTGAACCCAGAGACCGCGCACCGCAGAGCAGAGCAGCAGCGTGTCCTCGTGCTCTCTCCTCCCCCTCCACGACCCTCCAGCGCCGCCGGCGCCCCGCGAGCTCGCTCCTCGCATTGCGCGCGACGTGGGCGGCCGGCTCACACAGGCGCCCGGCTCCGTGTCCTCCGCCGGGTTCCTTGGATTCACTTCCTTTCTCCCAGGTGCCGGCCAGCCCCTCCCCCATTTATTTCTGCTGCCCCTTCCCCGCCCCTGCCGGCCCCCGGGCGTTTCTGCACGGCCCGGCCATTAACTCCCGCCCGCCACCGGCATTGATCCGGCCAAGCCTTGTGAGCTGGGCGTCTGGTGGGCGTGATTGCAGGAGCTTTCTCTTTACAGGCTCGTGTCGCCGGCCTCTTTTTGGGCCGTCTTTATTAATCCTCGGCTCCGGTTCCTGAATCTTGCCGTCTCTGCTTCCGTTCTTGATCTCGTCCCCCCACCCCCAAATACGCCATCCGTTGGTCCTTCTTTTCCCCATCAACCACCCCTCGAGGGATTCTTCTTGCTCCTTTTGTCCGAGCCGCCGAGCAATTCTTGGGAATTCCTGCTTCTCCTTCCCTGTGCGGAATCTTCCAAACAAGGGGTGAAAAAGGGGGACGGAGAGGAAGAATCCGCCCTCCTCCCTTTTGCTTTAGGATAACTACTATAAACTGTTCTTAGTGGGGGTGCTAGAGAAAGGGGGCGAAATTGGGAGGGGATTGGAGGGAGGAGCCGTCACATCCCATCCCTGGACCTGCATGAGGAAGCATTGAGACAATGAGAGATGAGACTCCAACCAAGAACAGGGTAAGTGACCAGACTACACATCAATCAACAGCTACTACTACGCTACTATCTTCACAATTTTTCTGTGTCCATTCTCTGATCTTGCTTTGGTTCTGATTGGTGCGGGGGAAAAGCTGTCCTGGTCCAAGACCATTGTTAGGAAGTGGTTCAACATCAAAACAAAAGCCAAGGACTTCCATTCAGATTATGGAGTCGAACAAGGTACTACATGCTTTCTTCTTGCTCGGTGTTCTGGCTGTTGGATCATATAAATTTTCTGTTGTTTCCAGAAGCAAGTTTGACCTCCTGCTTCCTGCTCCTATGTAGTGTAGTAATTTTTTTGGTTATTGTTGCAGAAACAACCAAACGCATCCTTGAGACCTCAGTAAAAATGCAGTTTGTTTTTACTGCCCTTGTGCTAAAATTTTGCTCTGACTATTTCAGTGGGGATGCAGTGGAGGACCAGTTTCTCAGAGAGGGATGTGTGCAAGACCAAGAAGAGCAGAACAGGTACTACATTTTGCTTGCGTCCTCAGTCCTCACAGTAACTATCACTGCATTTTCAGTTTTTTCACCCCTGTCCATGGGTGCAAAATTGACCGGTCAACATGGTGTCCTATGCCCAACCGACTGAATTAACTCTACTTCTCGTCCTCCTTAGAGAGGTTGCCCAGGAAGAACTCGGATCGGGACTGTCGAGCAGGAAATGGGATCGACCGCGCCTACATCACAAACACGCAAGACTACAGGTATATAATGCTTCTGTACAACACGACCGATTCGCCGATCATTGCGAAAGCGAAGTCAGTTTGATGTGACAATCCATGTAACCGTGTGCTTAGGGTCTTTGCTGGTACATGGAATGTGGGAGGAAGGTCACCATCCAGTCATCTGAACCTGGAGGACTGGCTGCATACTTCTCCTGCTGCTGATATATACGTCATTGGGTATAACTCTAAACTCATGCATTAACTTGAGCAGATATTCATTTGATGTATACAGCATAAACATCCTGAGAAATGGTACAAATGAATAATGAGAATGTTATTGTCCTATCAGGTTTCAGGAAATTGTTCCTTTGAATGCTGGCAACGTCCTGTTGACCGAAGACAACGGTCCAGCGAAAAAGTGGGTTTCTCTTGTGAGAAAAACGCTAAATAATCTAGATCTCCAGGGCTCTGCTGGGTACAACTACCACACCCCGTCGCCGGCTCCGGAACCTATCGCGGAGCTTAATGTTGATTTCGAGAGATCATCGAGGAGACAAAAGAACTCTTCATTCTTCCATCGGCGTTCATTTCAGTCCTTGGGTCGAAGCTCAAGAATTGACATGATGGATCCTCACTCCCTAGTGGACCGACGGTTCAGTGTTTGTGACCGGATTAGCTTTGGGAGCAGGCCGAGCGATGTTGACACCAGTATGAGGTGTGGTGGGTCCTCTGATGATGAGAATATGGACGAGGAATCACCTGGTGGCACCTTCTTCTCACCAATGCCATGTGGATATGGTGCTCCACTATCAACAGATGACAATAACAGGCGGTTGGTAAACTCCAAGTAAGTATTCTTAACATGACTTAATTCTTCCCACTGGAAAGTAAGAACTGCTAATATTTCATTGAAATGTCTTGCAAGCTTCTTCATTCATCACTTGGAATGGATAAAGTTCTTTGAACTGAAACTCAGATTTTCTATGACACAGCAGGTATTGCTTAGTTGCTAGCAAGCAAATGGTTGGAGTTTTCCTGATGGTATGGGTGCGGAGTGACATAAGGGAGCATGTGAAGAACTTGAAGGTGTCGTGTGTTGGTAGAGGCTTGATGGGATATCTTGGAAATAAGGTACTGTTTGCTATTTATTACTCAGCTTTTCTAGGCGTGCAGTTGTCAATCTGAAGTTCGTTGTGTGCATTTATTTTTGATGGCACGTTTTTTTCTGGCTTTTTACATAGTTTTATATGACCCATTCCCTGTTTTTTTAGGGATCAATATCAATCAGTATGTCTCTGCATCAGACAAGCTTCTGCTTTGTTTGCACACACTTAACATCAGGTCAAAAAGATGGCGATGAACTTAGAAGAAATGCGGATGTGGTGGAAATATTGAGAAAAACCAGATTCCCACATGCTCATGGTGCACGCGACGAGAAGTGGCCAGAGACAATCCTTGACCATGAGTATGTTCTACTTCCAGCTCGGTTATACACAAGTAGAATAAAACTGTGAAAATGGAACACCCGTATCTTGGGGTCTCATATATTTTGTTTCTTTCAGTCGAATAATATGGCTCGGGGATTTGAATTACCGGATAGCGCTTTCCTATCGCTCTGTGAAGGCTTTGGTTGAGATGCACAATTGGAAACAATTGTTGGAAAAAGATCAGGTAAGCCATATCATATGCCCCTTAAAGCAACTTGCGCAGCTATATTTTTTTGAAACGGAGGCAAAAGATTTGCCTCATCGATTAATTAAGCAGAAGAGAATTGCCCATCTTGCGCAGCTATTGCAATCACATTCTTGGCCTCGTTTCTTACCTGAAAATTTTCTGCAACAGCTTCGTATAGAGCAAAGGTTTGGTCGGGTATTCGCGGGCTGGAAAGAAGGCAGAATTTATTTTCCACCCACGTACAAGTACTCGTACAACTCCGACAGATACGCGGGCGATGATATGCATCCAAATGAGAAGCGGAGGACACCCGCATGGTAAAAATTCACAAATCAAACTTATTGATGCATTATTACATCCAAGAATGCCTTCTTCCCCTTTTACACCCTCCTTATTACTTTCACCTCAACGACAAACATTTTTCCTTTCTGAAGGTGCGATCGGATTTTATGGTATGGCAGAGGCCTAAACCAACTATGTTACGTCCGCGGCGAGTCCAGATTCTCGGACCATAGACCCGTATACAGCATTTTCACGGCGGAGGTTAAACTGCCGAGCCAGGCCCAGTTCGGCAGCTTCACTCGCTCCAGCTCCCTAATGGGGGTGGATGAAGTGGCATACCCAACTTATCCACGCAGTTACACAGATATCAACTTTTACTGATTGTGCATCCCCATGGAGCCAAGGTTTGTATACTGCTACTACTAGTATATTCACTGCATTGTCTCATTGTTTAAGCTGGCTGCTCTGTCAGCTTCACTGAATTCCATGTGAAGGCATTGTATTCATCATCATCATAGCTTCCTTGCAGACATTCTTTCTTCGGTGCCAGAGTAGGAGTAGACCTGATGTGTCTGATGAAAACTTCATTCCTCCCAAGATTCCAGCAACTGGAATATTTCCAGGCAACAGGTGGTTCTGAACTGCTCTGCCCTTTCCCCACTCCAGTTTTTGTGCCCTCGGCATGCCTGGTGCTGTGATAGTACTCTATTATTTTTAATGGAAAGTTTTGCTTGGGCTAATACCTAAACCCTGACCGTTGTGCAGATTGCAGATACTCTAGTCAAGAAGACGCCTTGTAATTCCAGATGTAGGTAGGTGTGATACATACACTATTAGTACTTGATACGTGTCGTTTTCGAGAGAAGTTTAAAGCTGGACCACTAATAATACCTTCCCACACTTTCTCTTTAGGAAGATTTGCGCCGTTCGTTCTGCACAGTTTTGATTGATTCTAACCATCGTCCCCGGCAGTGTCGGGCACAAATTTCGCTTGCAAACCAGAATGCAGGACGGCTCTGGCTCTGATTTAAGCTAGTAGATAGAGTAGTCACTGACAGCTGAAGCTAATTTTGTGGCGTGCCATTTGGATTTTTCCCCTTTTCCTGAGCGGTTTGTGACTCTGGAAGGGAAGTTTTTTTTTTACTTGTCTCCCGATGTAAAACAAGAGCCGCTTGGATCGGCTCAGCTCAGTCATTTTAGTGACCAAAAAGAAGAAAGAAACAGCCACCATTTGTACAGCATTGTCATCATACCATCTGAACCTTGGGCCGTCGTGCTGTGCCTGATGATATATTTATATTGATAGTGCTACTGGAGTGTCCCGGCCCATGCTTGGCAAGAAATGATCACCGGCACGGGCGCACACTTGTCCATGCTTGTGCGCAAAGCAATGCTCCCTCCCTCCCTCCCTCCCAGGGCAAAAGAAGAGAAAGTTTCACCCACAAGCCGCCTCTGCCTGCTGCTGTGCGCTGCAATATTGTTTTGTTTTCTTGTAGCTTTGGGAAGGCCATGGGAGGGGGCGAAAGTGAAACCTAGAGCGAGGGGCAGAGGCTGCTGGCTGCGTGGGCGGCAGGCCGGGGGACACGAAAGCGGTGGGCGCCGTCGTCCCTGTCCGTCTACTCAGATGCAGATGCAGATGCCGATGGGAGTGCAGGTGCGAGCACTCATCAAGGGGAAGGTCAATCGCTGGTGGGAGTACGACGCCATTGCCATGGCCGTGTCTGCTGTGTCTTTTGCTTTCTCATCAAAAGGATGGAAACAAAAAGAGACGACCCTCGCTCGCTCGGTCCAAAACTACTGTGATTGATGCCCAGGGTCCATAGTGGAAGTGCATCTCGTCTCGGCAGATGTGTCGTTTTTATTACCTCTTTTGCTTTTGTATTACGCCCGCGCCGGGGTGTAAACCCTAGGCTGATCTCCCTCCCTTCCATGGCTGGCTCTCAGAGTTTATGTTTATGAATATCGGCTGCTAGCCTGCTGTTACTAGTACTACTACAGGAGGGGAATATATGCATGCTGCATGCTTCTTGCAGGGCAATGAGCAGCTGTCAGGGTAAATAAATCGACCAGCGGCTTTATCCGGATTAGTTTAGCCTAGAGCCCTCCTAGACCACCTCCAAATCAGCGGCACCGCGAAACGTATGGAGCCGCGGTCACCACGGACATGGAGCAAAGCCAGCGCATGGCACCCGCGCCGCACGCCAGCGGCGTCCTCCTGCACTACACGGTTCTATTTTTTAGACGAGTGCCATTGGAGGGTAGTTGTACTCCTTGCGCTTTCGGCGCTCGCCTGCGGACGCCGGCGGTGAGCGGCACGCATAGGCACAGCAGCAGCGGCCGAGGAAGGCAGGTCCGTACATGCAGATACAGATACAGATAGCGTGTCCGTGCGCGCGCTCGCGCGTACACCGTGCATGCATGTATGCCGGCCGGCATGGGAGGAGGAGGCCCATGCCATGCCATGCCATGCCGCTGCCGCTGTCCGCATTCGTACGTCTCACCCGGCCGGCACAACCAGCACGGCGACGGCCAATCCGTTGCGAAACATCTGCTTCCGTCCCGTGACTTGTCGCATGAGTAAACCAACCTCGTGATGGCCATTAGCGCTCACGAGAAAGTCGCGACGGCGACGTATAATCGCCTCGCCTCGCCGGGAAGCTTTCGCTGGACGGGCGGACAAATGGCGGCATGCCGGCCACTCCCGTCTCCTGTAGCCCCATGATCTGTCTGGTGCTGCGTAACATCGACAAAGAGATGTGGATCAGACCTCGCGTCCCCATCGTGTTTGCACGAGTGGTGTGGTGTACCATGGTCGCATTAAGGGCGCGCGGTTTTGTGTCAAATCAAGCGCTAATCCATCGATCGTGCTGGAACGTAATTAGTAGCATCACGCTCTGTCACGCGTTCGTTTCCGTCGACGAGGACGACAGAAGAGAATCCCCGTCCATGCGTCCGTCCGGCACAAGAACCAGGGAATAAATCCGTGGATTTTTCCAGCTTAAATGCGACAGAAGAGAAAGCAACGAATTTTATGCACGTCGGCGCACAAGTAGCATCGCGCAGCTGACTCCACTTGCGGATGTTGCTTTCGCTGTCATAGGCCTCTTCCTCACTACTACTACTACTACATGTAGTGAGTGAGATTTTGCTGGAAAGAATGGAAGGATCCTCTTTTGTTTTTGGTCGCTTTATTACTTTGCGGATCTCCCAAATATGGACTCCCCTCCCGTCCAAGTTTGACGCAAGTAAAGCAAGAAATGGTTCTCCCGCTAGTGTATGTAGATAAGCCCCGCTAATGGATCTTCTCTTGGTTCTTTTGAGATTCGAGGTAGCAAGCGAGAGATGGTGGCCTCGCAACTCGCATCGCATCGCATCTCTCAGCAGTGCCTTCTTGGGATCGCCATGAATCAACCTCTCGTTCCTCAACACTGCTAGTAGGAGTACTATTACACTAGCATAGGCCGACCTACTCCTACATGGATACGGAATCTGCAAGCAAGTGCTGCATCTGTCGACGGAATATGTCCAGAGAGTAGTCCATGCTGAGACGACACATCCTACTAGTAGTACTCCGCATGTTGAGCGGCGCAGCGGAGTACAATATACACCAAACGGCCACCCGGCCATCTCGTCTATTATTCCGTGACACGTACACGGCCCCCCTCTCGCTGGCCGGTCAAACCAAGACGCCGCAACCGCCGTCCTCCTCGTGCACCGTGCCCGTCGCCGTTCGCCGTCGCTGCCGGCGCACCAGAATATATACGCATCACCTGTATTATGTGTGCTCTAGTGAAGCTTCCACTCACCCCAAGAGGAGGAGGTGGGTGCCTTTTGTGGGGTTCATGACTGTGCATTTAGGAACACCTTGGCTTCGACCATGCAGGCATGGACACCCACCCCCACCCCCAATGGCGATGTCTTGGCACGTCCTCAAGCGATTTGTTTCGTCCGTGCATTGCATGCATGATGGGTCAACCGGATGGGCATCGATCGGTTGCACGAGGTTGTGGAATATACTCTTTGTGACAGGATTTCCGTGTGACATATGCTGCACTACCCATGCATGCATACTCACTACCCGGTCACTAGTAGGAAAAAGGAATTCGATCACTCGAGTGGTAGGAGGTTCATATATTTGGAAGTGGGACATCGTTCAGGTGTCCTCAGGTCAAAATGTGGGCTCCTTCTGGTTGGCACTTGCTTTCCGTTTCTGCTGCAGAGTAAGCTTCAACATCGCTTGTCACTTTCTTAATGTATTTGTTCTTTCATCATTGCTCGTCTGATTAACCATTAATTGTGCAGCATGAACTCTCCGCTCTTAATTGCTAGGCTGAGTTGTTCCGAGAATCTTGTCCAACACAAGGTTGAAACACATGGATGACAAGTATGGGCAACTTGTTGTGCTGTGCTGCAAACAAGGTTGATAGGTGTAGGCCCAGCAAGTAAACGAAAGCTCTATTGTGCCCCACTGGCATCGATCATACGCATGATGATTGTGAGGAGTAGAGAGAGAGAGAGAGAGAGAGAGATCCCTGATTTGAAGCTTCGAATGTTTCTGTAAGAATTATCTCCATCAGTAAAATGGCTGCAGCCTGCATCATTTTGATGCGGAGGCTGGGGAAAATCCTCCATTTGAAAAAAAAAAGATCCGTGATCGAACTGAAATGCAAGCCCTCCTCGAAAAAAATAGTTCCTCTAGGCCATTCTTATCTTTTGCTCCTCATATGTTATCCTTTATTTCCTATAATCAGTTAGCTATTTGGCTTGCAAAAGGCGACATACACTCATGCTTGTGGGACAAAGCAGAGGAAGCTGGGGGGAGAGCGGTGCAAATTGGTTCGTGCTTTACATAATCTTCTCGTAATCTAATCATTAAAAGTGTAAAAAGGCATCAGGTCCATATCCTATTAGTCGCATAGCTGCGCAATTAGCTAGTAGTGTTGGTTTGCTTTTCTAGGCCTCCACTTGATACAAAACACCACTACTAGCTACTAATACTCTCATCGGCGAACTTGGCAAAGCGAAATCTTTGTGCAAAATTCAGAGCTGATATGGTATATCGTGCGTGGTGTGCATATTGATGATCTGCTAGGCATTACTACATTGGGCACCACCAATTGCTTAATAGGAGGTCTCTGCCTCAACAATAGTTTCCTTAAAAGCACAAACTGTAAAGCATGTGTGATGTAATATCTCACTTGATTAATCTGACATTATCCTAGCTAGCTAGAGCTTACCTTACACAATCTGCACTGCATTTTTAGAAGCAACCATACCATTTTCCTTCAAGAAAATGAAAGATTTATTGCCTCTTGGCTCCGCATCATAGACACGCCCTATTTCTTCTTTTTTTCTGATAAAAGGTAATACGTTAATATCAAGTGATATCAATTGCACCCCAGCTTTGCAACAACACAATATCAAGTCCTAATCTACACATCTACGAGGCACACAACCAAAAAATAAATAAATAAAGTCAACCAACACGACTAACGACATGCAACAAGTAAACAAGCGATAACGCCAGAGCGAGCCGATGACGCGCCACCGTCATTACCCCTCCCTAATTGGAGTCGGGCAAACCTTGTTGTAGTATACAATCAGAACGTTACCGTGCTAAGGCCCCAAAGGACCAACGCACAAGATAAACAACCATCGTCGATGAAGAAAAGTATAGATCGAACGAGTCCAACATGTAGACACACGGATATGAATGAACGAAAATCGGAACCAAGAAGGCGCTAACCGGCCGGATTCTTTTTTTAACATAGTTTATTTCTAATTTGTATTTATAGAAACAGTAAAACACAGAAAAGACAAGGTAAAATAAATCTAAAAATACCAGAAAGATTCACATAATTATTAGGCAATATGTAGAGCCCTGTGAACTTTTTTTCTGGCCTAAAATGTAATATTTTAAATATATTTATGTTTGCAAAAGAGTTTATTTGAAAAATGAAAATGTGGCACTTGCTTTCTGTTTCCGCTGCGGAGCAAGCTTCAACATTGCTCGTCACTTTCTTAATATATTTGTTCTTTCATCATTGCTCGTCTGATTAACCATTATTTGTGCAGCATGAACTATCTGCTCCCAATTGCTTATTCCAGTAGAGCCATGCACTAGCTAGGCTCAGTTCTTTTGAGGAACCTGCCGGACTCATGTATGCACTAGGTAGGAATTGCGGCTTGCCGCACCCGGCAGCATCGCCGCCCGGGTACAAGTCATATTCACTCCGGTAATATAATCATCAAAGCATTACAAAAAATAGCATGATATTGGTTCTGTATAGTGCCATACGCCAAATAATTATCTATAAACTACCCAAGAAAAATCTAGACAACTAAGATGGCTCTATTCAGATGGAGCCTCAAGATAGAAAGTGTAGATAACTACGATGCCTATGTAAATGGTTTGGTTCATTACATCACTTTGAGCATGTTGTAGGAAATGCAACATGATATAACAAGATCAAGTCCTAACGGTGACCCAAGATAATTTTAGTCATGACATTTTGCAGACAGTACCATAGACAGAGCACTGGATGCATTTCTTATATTTCCTAAGATGTCGCGGTTCTGATGGAGCCTCAAGGTAGGAAACGCATCTTGGTGTGCGGTGCCTGGCACAAAACATTGCCCTGGCGAGTAAACAACGCATCTATTGTTGCAAAAGTAGTTGTTGCAAATGGATCAAGTAACATCAAAAGTATGGCATGGGCTTTATATATAACATAATTGTGCAACATCCGTCCAAGCAATGCCAAAGGGCAGTGCAATCTACCATACCAGAAGCAAAGCAGCATTTCTGGCAAAGGTAAACCAGCACGATAAGTCATCGCATATTACACACACAATGTCAAGTCACTATATAGACAAAGGGAGCCACAGGAGTGGTGGGAGATAAAGAACCTTAGCTGCGCTATAACCAAAGCAGATGAGTCATTATATAGTCCAAAAGTAAGCCAAGACAATGGATCACAACTAAACAGATACAATAGTTGGGTCATGACATAGCTCAAGCGAGCTTGTGAGGCATTGCGAGATAAAGAACCTAGTTAGTTATGCTAAAGTTTAATACTTGATAGTTTGACTAGGTCATCTTGTTGCTTGACTCCTTAGATGACATGATCCTTAAGCTATTGTGCTTGTTTGAAGAAAGCCACCGGGTGCAAACACCTCACGCTCTCGCGTCTGACTCCGCCTCCTCAAAACATATAGTTTCTTCTGTAAATTATTGCTTCTATCCTTCATATTATGAACATGTTAGTGATCACTCACTCTATATTCTTGTTTTATTAGATTAAAAGGCTGAAGATTGTTCTCTTAAGCTTATCAAAGAGGAAATATGCTAGTCTCAATGCTATCATAAGAAAGCAAGATCAACTATACGGTACTCCCTCTGTCCCAAAATATGTGTTGTTGATTCTACAGCTTTGTACTAAATTGGCAACACTTATTTTGGGAAGGAGGGAGTATTATAAAGTTAAATCTGTTGAACCTTGACAGAGTTGAGTAATTCTAAATGCAAGTTTGGATATGTTTAGTTCCATCTTACTCTATAATGAAAACTAAAGCTATGGTATTGGAAAACTAAACACATCAACACTTATCAGAGCTACATATACATGAATGAGTACTCAGGTCTTCTTACATATATTTTCAATATTAACATTCATGTATAACACATTCAGGCGTGGCCAACACTGGGCACAAAGAGTTTCTGTTCATACTCAACAAGCTGACACTGAGAAGCTGTAGAGAAAAGGGTTACAGTTAGCTTATGATAACACATTTGGATTGCTCATCAATCCATAAAGTTCAAAAATGCAAGAAAAAAGTTCATTGGATGGAGTTGCTCAACTAAGTAACTGATAAATGACTTGATTGTACTTTTTGGTTAGCAACAATGGCAATGACTTGACAAGGGAAAGATAGCCAAGTTTATTCTTGGAAAGGTGATTAATCTGCATAACAGGTTATCCATAGCATTCCCGTAGTGTTGCAATAAAAAAATAACTAATTATACATTATTAATCTAGCTCCTTCAAATATTTCTGCATTCAAATGACAACACATACCTTGCATGTCAACTAAAAGGCTGGTCGAGTTTATTTTACCACACCTATTTCTTTATACTACTAATGATACATTCAATGACAACATATATCGGTTGATTTACTAAATAGGATGGCCTAATAGCATCAAATTCAATATGTATGAGTAGCCATTATTAACAATACTGGGCTCCCGGAAAACAAAATTATGAATGGTTGATTGGCAAGGATTTTTCAATACACGAGGAATCTTTATTTACTAAACAAGAATATAGAATTAACCTTATGTTATTTGGACCTGTGGTCGCCGATCTTTTACCCAATGTAGATACGGTGCAAGTCTCCACCCTCTGGACTTCATCAAGAAGGCTGTCACCACAGAAGCTGGCCTAAAAATGTTCTCCATGGAAGCATTCACCAATCAGTAATGTGTCTAGATAAGCAATCATCAATCAATCACAATGGTGATAACTACAAGCAAGCACCTGTTTTTCCCAGACATGTTGTCGTGGAAATATCACGTCAGATGTCCTCGTGTAAGGACTTAGTCGTGGAGCCATCGTGACGGGTTAGCTTAAAGGGGTTAAACCGGACAAAGGACACGAGGGATTTTATACTAGTTCGGACACTTCGATGAAGGTAAAGGCCTACGTCTAGTTGTGATGGGATTATTGGGGTCTCGCTAACCAGGGAGCTAAACAAGCTATGTCTGGCTATCGAGTTGTGTTTCTTGTCCCTGAACCGCCGCCGGGTCGTCCCCTTATATACACGGGTTGACGCTCGGCCGGTCTACAGAGTCCCGAGGCCGACTCATACAAGTGTTCGTCTCGGTCTCTCCTTTCCTTATCTTACAACACAAGTTACATGACTATGGCGGTTTACCACTATGGGCCCTGATCCGCCTTTGGGCTCCGGGCCTCTAAGTTTCACAGTAAAGCGCCATCTTCTGAGTCTTCGTGGGCTTCTATAGTTGAGGGTGAACCGGCCCCTCCTGGGCAGTTTACACTCAGTAGTTATATCCCCAACATTAGGCCCCAGATTGATTTGAACTTGTTCATGTCAATCTTCAACACTTAGAAAAATCCTGTAAACTCATTCCTTCATTTCTTCATAAACCGCCATGATGTCTTCCCTTTATAAATCTTGTTAAACCGCCGTGATGTCATCCTCTGGACACAGCAACGGATCATCATGACATCATCTCTTGTAAAAAACCGATAAAAAGATTCCCTTCATTTAATGTTATCCCGGAAATCGAGGCGACAGCTGTGCCACTTGCCGCTTTGGGCTCCTCGATTCTCGCGCCTGTCATTTATCCTCTGCCTTATTATAAATAAGCCTGGGGGCCCTTTCTTTTCTTCCCCTTCCGTACTTCTTCTTCCTCGTGACGCCCCAGCTCTGAAGCTCCGCCCCCGCCTTCGATCTTCGAACGCTACATCAACAAAGGCCGCTGCATCAACCTGGTTGTACCAGAGATCTCCGGTGTTCCTCTGCTATCCTGCACATCCGGTAAGCTTCTCCCTCATAATCTTAGATCTGCATTCTAGGGCTTCTGTTTTCATCTCCGTTCATAGGCGTTCATCCTAGGTTCTTCGTATTCGCTTCTGCTATATCTTCTTTGATTTAACCGTAGCATAAATCTTGTGCGGTAGTTGCTCCGCATCCAGTTTAGCACTTAGTAGATCTTCCTTCTTGTACAGAATCCCTTGATAGAACGCACAAACTTCTCTGCTCTGTTTAAAGCCTTTATAGATCGCATAAATTTTTTCTTACTGAAGCTTTGGTAGATTCAAATTAATTCCGTCGATGTGTGAAACCTGTTTCTGTCAACACTTAGCAGATTTTGAACCCAGGCCCTTCTGCCTGCGGGCGGTTTAACCTTTATGACCAATCCGCCATATACCATTAGCCCTCTCTTAAACCGCCAACTGAAATTGGACGGCAATTTGGCGGTTTAACACCGAATAATATGCGTAAACCGTTAATAGTAAACCGGCCTCTACTTTTCCTTTCACAGTTTTTCCTCCGGAATGGCCAAACAATTCTCTGTCTGCAATTGGGTTCCGTCTAAGATCACTGAGACACAATTCAAAGAATATGTCACCACTGGCGCATTAGCCTCAAAGAGGGTCCTTCATTGGCGTGTTCCGGATTCTGAATGCCCTCCTGAACCTCAAGATGGAGAAGTGATTGTATTTATGCAACACTTAGACCGGGGATTCAGCCCGCCCGGATCAAAATTCTTCCGGGATGTCCTCGCAAGCTTCCAACTCCATCCACAAGATATTGGACCGAACTCCGTGTCCAATATATGCAACTTTCAAGTATTCTGTGAAGTCTACCTTCAGGAAGAACCGTCTGTGGAGTTGTTCCGGGGTTTCTTCCACTTGAACCGCCGTACGGAGTTCTCTGACGGTCCCAACACAGAACTTGGTGGCGTTTCAATTCAAAAAAGGAAAGAAGTTGATTTCCCTCACGCAAAGCACCATAGTCATCCTAAAGATTGGAACCAAACTTGGTTTTATTGCCGGAACACTGCCCCTGACGGAGAAAATCCTTTGCCGGGTTACCGCCCTCAGCGGCTCAGCAAGAGTCACCCATTGCCTTCACGCTTGTCCGCCGCGGAACGGAAAAACTTTGCACCTCAAATCGCCAAGCTCCGGGCTCTCATGGCTAACGGTTTGACTGGCATTGACCTTGTTCGCTGCTGGGTATCTTGGGGTATTTTGCCTTTAAGCCGCCGCCCCGGATTGATGCATGAATATACTGGCAACGTCAAAGACCCTCAACGCTATCATGAAGTAGTAATGACGGACCTTGAAGTTACTGAATCTGCGAAGAAGATGCTCAATGAAACAATCTCTGCATGCAGTCAAACCGGGTTGGCACCTTTTTGTGTCTCCAATCCTCCACCAGCGGTAAAGTTTATCTCAATATTCACTGATTTGCCTCCGCTTTAACTATGCGCTAATATTTTCTTGCCTTAATGTCACAGGCCAACAACTCCTTCTGGAAACGGACCAAACCGGCCAGGGCTCCTCGTGCAAAGACTAAGGTCATCAAGAAAACTTCCAAGAAGAAAACCGTCGAGTCTTCTGATCCGTCGGAAGATGAGGAATCAGACGCAGAGGTAGAACTTGACTTACTTGGTTCCTTATTCATACATCTTATTGACAATGATTGTTCCCAGGAGGACGCTGAGGCCATCCATGAAAACAATGCTGAGGTAATCACTGTTTCTTCTGATTCAGATCTTGTGCCGGCTCAAAGAGTTCGCCACACAGTTCGGAAAGTAAGACATTCTCACCCCCTTGCTCATTTGGATCCAACATTTTCTTTGAAGACACAACAAGCTGCAGAATGTCGCACAACCCGGCATAGTGGCCAACAGATCACCTCTTTCGGTTTACCGGATACGCCAAACTGGAAACGTCGCCCAGAGGTTACTTATTCTCCTGAAAAACTTTATCCTTCGAAAGGTTTCTTCAGAGACCCACTCAATCCGTCTGATCCGAATTATCAGGCATCCTCCAACTCGTCTGGCGGTTCATCAACCACTCAGTTGCCTCCCCTCAAGACCGTCGCTGGGTAAGTACACTTTCTCAAGTTGTTTCTTCACGCGTCGGTTTATCATATTCTAACCTTGGATGTTGTAGCGCCAAGGCCCGATTGAGTAAAAAGGCCAAGACCAGCGGCCATACTAACGATGTTGATCCCGAGAAGACCCCATAAAATGAGGGCGAAAATCCTGAGATTGCCACAGACCACTCTGCTCCGCAAAATCCAAGCGCTGATGCTAATCCACCAGAAACCGAACCAGAGACACAGGTTGATACATCAACTCCGGATGCCACCCCTCCAAGTCCAACTGTTGATCCGCCAAGCCCTGTTACCAAACCGCCAAGCCCTGCTGCCAAAGCGCCAAGCCCTGCTAAAGAGAATGTCAACCCATCAAGCCCTGCCAAGGATGATGACGTTGTTATTACTGGCACGTCATATACCACCCCAGGCAATCCAGTTGCTTTATCCAAGCATTCCGCCAAGGATGAATTTGCGTTTATGAACAAGGGGAAAAGCAAAACCGATTTGTCAGACTATGCTGATTTATCTGCTCAAGACCTTCATTCCGGCTTCTTAAACCGTCTCTTCACCAGCCGAGACTATGAGGCCGGTTTGGTAAATTTGATGAAGGAGCGCTATGAGGTAAACCTCTTGATACTTTACTATGTACCGGCATTGCATTGTAGCCCCCAAGGGCCGGTTTGCCTTTAGAAAGTCAAACCGGGACTTTGTACATTCCAGACTGTACTTTGTTGACTTCCCTTGTGTATTTTTTATCAAACACACATTAGCCCCCAAGTGCCATGATTAAAACTTGTATTAATCCGTGGGACTTCAATAATCAGTAGAAAAAAAAGTGATCCACATTAGCCCCCAAGTGCCAAGTGTATAACTGGTTATATGCTTGGGACTTTCAAAAAAGGTATTGACATGCTCTTCTTACTGTTGCAGAGTGAGATAAATCAACAAGTCTCTCAGATTGCCGATCTTCAAGAAAATTTGAAATCCCAACAAGAAGAAACCACCAAGGCCAAGGATGAATTGAAAACTGCCTTAACCACCATGGAGCAGCTAAAAGAGTGGTTCAAGTCTGAGCGGACCAACTGGGATACCGAAAAGGCTGGATTGCTGAAGCGGGCGGAAGACGCTGAATCAGCTCTTAAACCGGTGACGGAAGAGCTTACTGGATTAAAGCGCCAAATAAATGCCATGACTTCTGCAATATTTGTTAAGTACCGTTTGCCAATGCTTTATGAATATTCCGCTTTGAAATTTTGCTGGTTTAATGTGAAATCCGTAAACCGCTGTAGGTGGCCGCATTGCTCAGCTGGGCTCTGATATGCAGAGGAAGCTCAAGGCCGCCTATACGCTGATTGAACAGTTGTATACCGGTGTCCAACGGGTTATCTGCGCAACTTCTTATGACAATGCAGCCCCGACACTAATCAAGGACACTCTGGCTAAGTTTTCCACGACGCCAACTCAGATAGAAGAGGTGAAGCGATCCGCCGCCAGGGCTGGCGCTTTGTTAGCACTGACCCGAGCCAAGGCATGGATAGCTGACCTTGATCCGGTCGATATTGCCAAGGGCTTTCCTAGTGAACAGGAAAATGGGGCAGTGTTTGATAACGACGCCCTCAAACGTGTGAAACAAGGGAGATGCGTCCTCTGGCGAGTCAGTTGGCAGAAGAAGCAAACTTGACGGTTCACCGGTCCTTCTATGATACTGACAACAAACGGGTTGAGGCTGTCATTCTGAAAGTGCAAAATCTTATTCTGCCAATCCGTAAGCACACTTATGCCCCTGACGTTGATCCGACTGATCTTATAAGTGAAGAGGCTGTCTTTCAGGCCTTAACCCGGATTAACTGGACCACCGCTGACTTCCGACCACTACTGTATAACATCGAGACTCCTTGGTATTTCACACAAGGAGCCCCCAAGTAACATGATGAGCTGTGCTCATTGGGTGCCTATGTTTGAGCTGTGCATAACATCCAGACTCTCTTTGGCCCTTTGGGTGTGAAGCTCCCAAGCTGTATTGTGGCATGATAGCCGGTCTAATAGGTAGTACTCCGCTTTGTTAGCTGAAGCCCCCATGCAACTCAAAGGGTATTTTGAGAAAAAACAGCAGAGGCCCTGCTTATAGCAAGGATGCTGGTTTATTTTATTGATCATAATATATACATTGTCGAAATATGTACATAAGAAAAGCCTATGGCTCAAGTGTAGTAAGGCCGTAGGAGAGCTATGTTCCACGGCCGCCGGGTCTCCTC
The DNA here is from genome assembly GCF_018294505.1 of Triticum aestivum. Taxonomy (NCBI): domain Eukaryota; kingdom Viridiplantae; phylum Streptophyta; class Magnoliopsida; order Poales; family Poaceae; genus Triticum; species Triticum aestivum. The sequence goes on from NC_057804.1 coordinate 14,286,047, forward strand.
CTTAGAAGTGCGTGAGTTGTCTCGAACGTCAATGAGGTAGTATGATCCGTTGTGCAGATTTTTGCTGACCACAAAGGGTCCTTCCCAAGGTGGGGATAACTTGTGCATGTCGGTCTGATCCTGGATGAGCCGTAGCACCAAATCGCCTTCTTGAAAGGTTCTTGTCCTAACCCGACGGCTATGATAACGCCGAAGGTCTTGCTGGTAAACCGCCGAACGGGCTAAAGCCATATCTCGTTTTTCATCTAATAGGTCCAATGCCTCCTAGCGTGCTTGCTCATTGTCCGCTTCAACATAATTAGCAACCCGGGGCGAATCATGACGAATATCACTTGGGAGGACCGCCTCTGCCCTGTACACCATGAAGAACGGCGTGTAACCCGTTGATTTGTTGGGGGTGGTGTTGATGCTCCATAACACATAAGGTAATTCTTCCACCCAACAACCCGGCGTCCACTTTAAAGGAACCATAAGCCGGGGTTTAATACCCTTCAAGATTTCTTGATTAGCTCTCTCCGCTTGACCATTGGTCTGGGGGTGCGCCACGGATGCTAAGTCAAGCCGGATGTGTTCTCTCTGGAAAAAATCTTCCATCTCACCCTTAGAGAGGTTTGCACCATTGTCCGTGATGATGTTGTGTGGAAAGCCAAAGCGGAAGATAATCTTTTTGAGAAATTGAACCGCCGTAGCCGCATCACACTTGCTAACTGGCTCCGCTTCAACCCACTTGGTGAACTTGTCAACCACCACCAGCAGGTGGGTCTTCTTATCCTTGAAACGTTTAAAGGGTCCTACCATGTCAAGCCCCCAAGTGGCGAACGGCCAAGTGATGGGAATCATGCTTAATTCTTGAGCCGGAACATGAGCTCTGCGTGAAAACTTTTGACAAGCGTCACATCGCTTTACCAAATCCTCCGCATCAACATGAGCTGTCAACCAGTAGAATCCATGACGAAAGGCTTTTGCAACCAGGGACTTTGAACCGGCATGATGACCACAGTCCTCTTCATGAATTTCCCGTAGGATCTCTTGGCCTTCTTCCGGAGAAACACAACGCTGAAATACGCCTGAAACGCTGCAGTAGTGTAACTCGCCATTGTGAATAACCATGGACTTGGACTGTCAGACTATCTGCCGAGCCAGGACTTCATCATCTGGTAACTCACTCCGGTTCATATACGCCAGATATGGAACCGTCCAATCCGGCACAACGTGTAAAGCGGCCACCAATTGAGCCTCTAGATCAGGAACAGCCAAATCCTCCTCTGTAGGCAACTTAACAGACGGGTTATGCAAGATATCTAAAAAGGTATTGGGAGGTACCGGTTTACGCTGAGATCCAAGCCGGCTTAAAGCGTCTACTGCTTCGTTTTTGCGCCAATCGATATGCTCAACCTGATACCCTTTGAAGTGACCCACCACAATATCCACCTCACGTCTGTAAGCCGCCATGAGTGGATCCTTAGAATCCCAAGTGCCAGAAACTTGCTGAGCCACCAGATCAGGGTCTCCAAAGCATCTTACCCGGCTTAAGTTCATCTCCTTGGCCACGCGGAGCCCATGGAGCAGAGCCTCGTACTCAGCTGCATTGCTAGTACAGGGGAACATTAAACGTAGGACATAACGAATCTTATCACCTCGAGGGGAAGTAAGAACAACTCCAACCCCCGAGCCCTCCAATTGTCTGGATCCATCAAAGTGAATAGTCCAGTATGTATTATCCGGTTTGTCCTCTGGCACTTGTAACTCGGTCCAGTCATTGATGAAGTCCACAAGTGCCTGAGACTTTATGGCTGTTCGAGGCACATACTTCAGACCATGTGGTCCAAGTTCAATTCCTCATTTTGCAACCCAGCCAGTTGCTTCCCTATTCTGAATTATATCACCCAATGGAGCTGAACTAACAACCGTAATGGTATGGCCTTGGAAATATTGTTTGAGCTTCCGACTTGCCATAAAACCCCCATATACTAGCTTCTGCCAATGCGGATACCGCTGCTTTGACTCGATAAGCACCTCACTGATGTAGTAAACCGGCCGTTGAACTGGGTACTCCTTACCAGCCTCCTTGCGCTCCACCACTATTGCTACACTGACGGCACCGGCATTAGCAGCCACGCACAACAATAAGGGCTCCCGGTCAACCGGAGCAGCAAGGACTGGCGGCTCAGCCAACTGCCGCTTCAAGTCTTCAAACGCCGCATTAGCCGCATCACTCCAGACAAAGGTGTCTGTTTTCTTCAACATCTGATATAGAGGGATCGCCTTCTCTCCCAAATGGCTGATAAACCGGCTTAGGGCTGCAATCCGCCCTGCTATACGCTGAACATCATTGATGCATGCCGGTTTAGCCAAAGATGTAATCGCTTTGATCTTCTCCGGATTAGCCTCAATGCCTCTGTTGGACACCAGAAAGCCTAGAAGCTTGCCTGCCGGAACACCAAAGACACACTTGTCCGGATTGAGCATCATTTTGTAAACCCACAGATTGTCAAAGGTCTCCTTGAGATCATCTATCAATGTCTCCTTCTTTCTGGACTTTACCATAATGTCATCAACATATGCATGAACATTACGCCCAATCTGAGTGTGAAGACAATTCTGCACACAGTGCTGATAAGTTACCTGGGCACTCTTGAGCCCAAAGGGCATAGAAACATAGCAGAAGGCTCCAGAGGGAGTGATGAAGGCGGTCTTCTCCTAGTCCTTAACTGCCATTTTGATCTGATGATAGCTTGAATAAGCATCCAAAAAACTCAAACGCTCACAACCCGCCGTCGCATCAATGATCTGATCAATACGCGGGAGAGCAAAAGGATCAGCCGGACAAGCTTTGTTCAAATCTGTGTAATCCACACACATGCACCAAGTGCCGTTTTTCTTAAGAACAAGCACCGGATTAGCCAACCACTCAGGGTGAAACACTTCAATGATAAACCCAACAGCCAACACCCGGGCTACCTCCTCACCAATTGCCTTGCGTCTTTCCTCGTTAAAGCGACGAAGAAATTGCTTGACCGGTTTAAACTTGGGATCAATATTGAGAGTGTGCTTAGCGAGTTCCCTCGGTACACCTGGCATGTCAGAAGGCTTCCATGCAAAAATGTCCCGGTTCTCACGGATGAACTCGATGAGCGTGCTTTCCTATTTCGAATCCAGATTTGTGTTGATGCTAAACTGCTTGGATGAATCGCCAGGAACAAAGTCAACCAGTTTAGTCTCATCAGCCGGTTTGAAATGCAGGGTTGGGTCATGCTCAGTGGTAGATTTCTTCAGAGGGGTCATGTCTGCCGGATCAACATTTTCTTTATAAAACTTCAGCTCCTCTGTAGCACAAACCGACTCAGCATAGGCCACATCACCTTCCTCACAATCCAAAGCGATTTTACGACTTCCGTGAACCGTAATGGTCCCTTTATGACCCGGCATCTTGAGCTGCAAGTAAATATAACAAGGCCTCGCCATGAACTTTGCATAAGCCGGTCGCTCAAACAGTGCTTGGTATGGGCTCTGGATCCTCACCACTTCAAAGGTCAATGTCTCAGACCGGGAATCATGTTCATCACCAAACACCACTTCCAAAGCGATCTTACCAACAGGATATGCCGATTTACCTGGTACCACACCATGGAAAACAGTATTGGACAGTTTAAGACTCTTGTGTGTCAACCCCATGCGACGGAAGGTCTCATAATACAGAATGTTGATACTGCTCCCTCCATCCATGAGTACCTTGGTGAACTTATAACCTCCCACCTGAGGTGCCACCACCAAAGCTAGGTGACCCGGATTGTCAACCCGGGGCGGATGATCCTCTCTGCTCCATACAATAGGTTGCTCGGACCACCGCAGGTAACGTGGCACCGCCGGTTCAACAGCATTAACATCCCTCTTGTGAAGCTTCTGATCACGCTTGCACAAAGTAGTGGTGAACACATGGTACTGCCCGCCATTCAACTGCTTCGGGTGACTCTGGTAACCCGACTGCTGCTAATTTCCTTGATTACTCTGCTGGTTATTACCACCTTGGTTGTTCTGATTGCCCTGGTTATTCTGAAATCCAGAGTTTGAACCGCCGCCACCATGAAAACCTCGGCCTGAACCACCCGATGGACCCTGATCATACCGGAAAAGATCAGAGTTTTTGAACTCCTTCATAATGTGACAATCTTTCCATAGATGCATTGCGGGAACCTCCTTGGTCCCATGCTTTGGACAGGGCTGATTCAACAAACGCTCCAGATTCATTCCGCCGCCGCGCTGGGGCGGTTTACCCTTACGACGCTGCACATTAGCATTAGCTACAAAATCTGAATCCACTTTACGCTTACCATTATTCCCATGACCTCCTTGGTTGTGTTGCTGTCCCTTTGCACCGCCGTTCTTCTTTCCCTTCTCCGGTTTCTCCTCATCAGAATTGGGATCCTTGGTATTATCAGAATCGGCATACTTGACCAAGGCGGCCATGAGGGTGCCCATGTCATTGCAGTGACGCTTGAGCCGTCCCAACTTCATCTTTAGCGACTTAAACCGGCAATTACGCTCCAAGGTGATGATTGCCGAGCCGGCATTAATACGGTCCGATGAGTGCAAGACTTCTGAAACCCGGTGTACCCAATGAGTTGTTGACTCGTTCTCCCCTTGCACACAAGCGTCGAGATCCACAATGGACATAGGCTGCTTACATGTGTCCTTGAAATTGGCTATAAACCGAGCCTTCAACTGGTCCCATGACTCAATGGAATTTGGTGGTAAGTTTTTCAACCAAGTACGGGCTGTTCCCTCCAACATCATCGTGAAGTACTTTGCACAAGCCGCTTCATCAACGTCCAGCATCTCCATTGCCATCTCATAACTTTCCACCCACGCCTCGGGTGGCTGATCAGCGGTGTAATTCGGCACCTTACGTGGACCCTTGAAGTCCTTAGGCAATCGCACATTACGGAGAGCCGGAATAAGGCACGACACTCCCCATGAACTGAAAGCAACTCCGACGCCACGGTCCATTGACGCTGCTAGCTGAACCAGGGCGGGTTAATATGGACCCGCGTGTTGGGCTGCTAAAGCGGCCTCCCTTCGCGCTCTGCCATTATCCACCACGTCCTGAGCGTTCATATCACCATGCACCGGATTAGGCCCTTGAGGGACAATGCAGCGCCGCGCACTGCTAGACACCTCCGGTTCATCTATATGCCTGCTATAGCTTTTGCTCGGTCGCGGGGTTGAGTGAACCCTGTCTCGGCTATATGAATAAGCTTGCTGCTGTGTCAAAGCTGTTTGAAGAAGATCCCTGGCCCGTCGTGTCTCAACCGCTGCCGGCGATTCACCTTCAATCGGAATAGCGGCCAACCGGGATGCTGCCGCTATCATATTGTCCAACGGGGTAGAGAAGTGACCCGGTGGCGGTGTGGTATACCACGACGGGTTGTTCGTACGCTGAGGCGGACCCATCACCTGAGGTTGATCCAGCGCCCCGGTTCTTGGATCGGTATTCCGGTTTACTGCTGGCGGGTTACTAGTTCCTGCTCCTGGCGTTCCAAAGAGATTCATTGCGTTGTAATCCGTCGGCAGGCGAGATTGATGCTTCCTCCTGGATACTTGATTTAGGGCGTTCTGATCCATCAAAAGCCGATAATTCTCATCTTGAATCCTTTGCGCCTGGGCATGTAAAGCGGCCCGTTCCTCTGCCATCCTGGTTTCCTCAGCCACTAAGTCTGCCTTGGCTTGCGTTATCTGATCCTTTAGACTCGCAATGTCCGCATTGTGCTGATCTTGCGTTGCTGGTGTAACTGTTGTGGTCAACAAGGCCGCCCAGGCATCCATCAAACCGGAGAGAACTTGAGACGGCGCGCGGAGCCTCCTGCCCCTGCTACCGGTCCAAACGCCACCGCAGTAGAGTTTTGCAAGGTTGGCTGTGTTCCAGCCATGAAGATTCCAACGTGGTTCGACGTTTCAAGGAATTCCGGAATACTGGTACCATCAGAATACCCTTCAAACACGCCATCCTGAGCTTGGTACAAGGATTCGGTTTCACCAGATGATTCGCCGTCGGAATAAGCGACCGTGTCACCCTCGGACACCGGTTCAGATCCGATTCCGTGGACACATCCCACGAACGCACGCTTCATGGGAGGCTGAATCTGGGAGGGACTTGCATGTTGAGCCATTTCGACGAGGTCGGTGCAGATGTCTGGCTCAGGGCCCGGATCGCCGATCTTGCCGATGAAGACGTGAATTCCGCCGAAGGGGACCCGGTACCCGTACTCGATTGAGCCGGCCTCGGGGCCCCAGCCTGCATCGTCGATGTAGAGCTTGCCGCGACGACTCTTGGTCATCCGGCACACCACGTATCCTTTGAGTCCTTGAAAGCTACCCTTCAAGAACTCTAAACCATCATGCGATAGCCCCACGGTGGGCGCCAACTGTCGTGGAAATATCACGTCAGATGTCCTCGTGTAAGGACTTAGTCGTGTAGCCATCGCAACGGGTTAGCTTAAAGGGGTTAAACCGGACAAAGGACACGAGGGATTTTATACTAGTTCGTCCCCTTCGATGAAGGTAAAGGCCTACATCTAGTTGTGATGGGATTATTGGGGTCTCGCTAACCAGGGAGCTAAACAAGCTATGCCTGGCTATCGAGTTGTGTTTCTTGTCCGTGAACCGCCACCGGGTCGTCCCCTTATATACACGGGTTGACGCCCGGCCGGTCTACAGAGTCCCGAGGCCGACTCATACAAGTGTTCGGCTCGGTCTCTCCTTTCCTTATCTTACAACACAAGTTACATGACTATGGCGGTTTACCACTATGGGCCCTGATCTGCCTTTGGGCTCCGGGCCTCTAAGTTTCACAGTAAAGCGCCATCTTCTGAGACTTCGTGGGCTTCTATATAGTTGAGGGTGAACCGGCCCCTCCTGGGCGGTTTACACTCAGTAGTTATATCCCCAACACATGCCATGGACAAGAACACGAGATTCACCTCTTTCACATTGTTTTGCAATTGCCGAGAAGGATGAAACCGCATTATGCCCAAACCACATTTTACTATCAAAATCCCCAAATCAGCAAGAAAAAATAGTACCTTATTTTCACTGCATGTGCAAACATGCACATTGTGCCCAAAAACACATTTTACTATCAAAATCCCCAAATCAGTAAGATAAAAATTAGTACCCTATTTTCACTGCATGTACAAACATGCACATTTAAGCTTTTCATTGCGTGGATCATAGTTACACTAACATATGTAAGGAGCTGATAAAGTTACCAAGACCAGTGCCTCATTTGATCAAGAAAAAGGATGAAATATACATGACTATGTAGTTACCAAGACGGTGCAGCTCCTTCGTTTCTCTGTTGGTGGACTAGTTGCGTAGGAGTCACCGTACTATCAAGAGGGGATCCACTTTGGTATGGCTTGGGTGGAATCAACACGTACACATTCTTATTACACCCGCTGTTCCTTCCCGCTTCAATGGAGCTCTCATTCCCCTCTTTGCTCTCTCTGTCTGGCCCCAGCGGTAGTATCGTGGGCCACAACGGTAATACCGCTTACTGGTTTCTGCCGTAGTACCGCTGTGGCTCCGGGCCACTACCGCCTCGACTCGAGCCCTTGCTTTTTTGTGTCGGGTTCTGCGGTACTTGTCACGGCAGTAGTGGCGGTAGTACCGCTCCCGAGCGGTAGTACCGCCCTTATCTCCACGGTAGTACTGCCCCGGGGTCCAGGTCCCTGCTCCCCTCTTGTGCGCGGTAGTACCACTAGGTGGCGCAGTAGTACCGCTGGCGCAATAGTAGTACCGCCCACCCAAGCGGTAGTACCGCTCTCTGCAGGGCTGCTTGGGGGGTAACGGTTGGATTGTTCCCCCCACTATATAAAGGGGTCTTCTTCTTCAAAGTTGACCTACCTCTTCCCCCAAAAGCTCCATTGTTGCTCCAAGCTCCATTTTCGCCCGATCTCTCTCCCTAGCCAATCAAACTTGTTGATTTGCTCGGGAGTGGTTGTGAAGGCCCAGATCTACACTTCCACCAAGAGAAATTTGATTCCCCCCACTAATCCCTAGCGGATCTTGTTACTCTTGGGTGTTTGAGCACCATAGACGGTTGAGGTCACCGTGGAGCCATAGTCCATTGTGGTGAAGCTTCGTGGTGTCGTTGGGAGCCTCCAATTAAGTTGTGGAGATTGCCCCAACCTTGTTTGTAAAGGTTCGGTCACTGCCTTCAAGGGCACCAATAGTGGAATCACGACATCTCGCATTGTGGGAGGGCGTGAGGAGATTACGGTGGCCCTAGTGGCTTCTTGGGGAGCATTGTGCCTCCACACCGCTCTAACGGAGACATACTTCCCCTCAAAAGGAAGGAACTTCGGTAACACATCCTCGTCTTCACCGGCACCACTCTTGGTTATCTCGTGCCTTTACTTGTGCTAGCTTTTTGTGTTGTTTACCTTGCTTGCTTTTGTTCTAGCTGTTATTGCATCATATAGGTTGCTCACATAGTTGCATATCTAGACAACCTACTTTGCTGCAAAGTTTAAATTGGTAAAGAATAGTCTAAAAAAATTTAGTTGCCTATTCACCCCCTCTAGTCAACTATATCGATCCTTTCATCTAGGACATACATATCTTAGAGCAGAACTCTTAATCTGAATCATTTGAGGCAATTATCATCCTAAGTGACCAGCCTAATCCCCAACACAGAAAAACTATACCCTTGGCAAAAAAATAGGAAGAGAGGCAGCGCAAGGGATTTATGGAAGGAGCTCACGTGGGGAGGTGCCACCAGGGGAGAGGGAGACAATGGTGTGATCTATCAACGGCCTCTCTCGCTGACATTCGTGTCTGCAGGGACGACACACACGTGGATCGGCCGCTCCTCACCGATGGATGCAACCTGGGGAGGCCGTAGATTGGACTCTCATCTCTGTCTTACCGAGAAGCTGTCAACGGCAGCACAGATGATGAGGCAGCGGTGGGAGGGGGAGCTAGTGGGTCGGTTGCTCGACTCGGACAAGCACCGGGGTAGAACGGTGGCCGGGCGAGCCACCTCTCCTGTCCGCTTCATCTTGTCTTCTCCATAAACTTAACCATATACTCCAGCAGTACTCTATGAACATTTCAAATCAAGATCAAAAATTGATGATGGCATGGGTGCACTAATCAACAAAACAGTCATAGTAACAGTACTACTGCTTAGACTGATGATATATACATGCATGAAACAGATCAAGCAACCATTACTACTGCTAAGACTGCTGCTTGAACTGAATTTTGAACTGCTACTTAGACTGGAGGACTAAAACTATGGTTCCAGCAGTGTTACTACTCCAGACAGTGCATCAAGCAGTGTGCTGTGACAACACATTATGACACATTTCCAGCAGCAACAGAACTTATGGGCTTGCATAAATCAGTAGCAACAACAACATATGGGCTTGCATAAATCAGCAGCAACAAGAACTTATGGGCTTGCATAAATCAGCACCATCAACAACACATTTTGAAGAGAGATCTCACCAGCAGCAGCAACCATTGATGGGCTTGCAGGAGCAGGGGAAGAAATTGTTGCTTGAATCAACTAATTTTGCTTGAACCAATTAATCTTCAGTTAACTGCTCCAGACATAAATCACCTTCTTGCTTCACCAGACATAGATCACCTACTGAATTTAGTCAATAACTAAATTTGTCGCTAACTAAATCAGTTATCTATAGTTAACTACTCCACCAGATAGAAATTTTGTCAGCTCACTTGCTTGCTTCACCAGACAGAAATCAGCAGATTGAAGTCGGACCTGTGCTGCCGTTGGCGAGCGAGCAACGGAAGCAGAAGCAGCGGCGCCGGTGGAGCAAAGAGGGCAAACAAGCATGGGACAGGCAAGACGAGCACGTGCCAGTGGCATGTGGCTGAAGCACGGGGCAGTCCTCCATCATTAGTCTGCAACCTCGAGGAGGGGAATGCCAGCCGCTGGCGATGGCCTGCATCTGCATTTTGTGTAGGTAATTTATTTTACACTCTAGTTGCAAGCTTGTTCAAGTTGCTCCCGGCAAACAAATTTATTATTAGTAAAGCTAATGCTGGATTAATTCAAAGCTTCAAATAAAACAGAATGCTCAAACAGAAGTAGAATTAACACCAAGAACTCAGTAAGTAGAGATTGCAAGTCACTTGAGAATGAGCTACCAAGCGTACCTGCAGAGGTGGATTTGCTTGCCGGGTAATAACCTTCAACCTGTACTCACTCGTGAAGCTTGCTAGATAGTTGTAGTAATAGTGCAATATATTGGTAGTGCCTGAAGATAAATAAAATATCAATGAAACAAAAAGTAGAATTAACCTATAGTGAGCCCATTAACCATTCAAGTACGGAATTAGTAATGCATGAGTTATTTCTAAATACAGTTTAGTAGCAAAATCTCAGAAAGAATGCACCAAGCATATTCAATCAAATAAATGTCTATCGCATAGATAAAGCTATTTAAATGTTCCCATGAATGAGCTGGTGATAGAAAATATCTTTTCACTATGCACAACCTAGAACTTCAGGTTAGAATACCATGTTATTTATTTTCTTTTTGTACCCTACTATTTCAGTAAAAAAAAGAACCCTGATCTAACCAACCTAGAACTGCAAGTTCAAAATACCCTGCTATTCTAGTAAAAAATAACACAAGGCTAATGGAATAATCTCTCCTTACAGATAGATTGCATGCACCATAGAACCTCATAATTAAAGAGCATTACTTGTAAAGAAAAGACATTAGAGACAAATCTTCTTATGATCCTCATAAAGCATTACTAATAAGGAAAATCCATCACAAAAAATAGACCAAGCTCCTCTTAAATTTGAAGAGATATTATAGAAGTGGATGCAGTTAATTGGTTACCATGTCATCAAGATAGAAGAAAGGATCACGATAAGATCATAAATGGACAACACATAGTTTTACAATGAAACGACAAATGAACCTTACAAAAATACCTCGGAATTTGCAGCATGGAGGTACTCCTTCCTCTTGATCCTACCTAATCAAAACATGGAATGATTTGTTCTTTGATTTTCTGCACGGAGATAATCAAACTTAAGAAATAACCAGAAATTGAAAAGAATCAATCTTGAGTCATTGCACAGAGAAGATATAAATCAGTACCTGCAGCTTGGGGTTTACTACCTCCTGCTCATGGAGACAGGACAACACAATCAGGCCATCACGCGGTAGGGGTTCCACATGGAGATAACCAAACTTGATAAGTAACCAGAAATTGTTCTATTTTCCTAGTGTGTCGTGGAATTGTCACGTCAGATGTCCTTAGTGTCAGGACTTAGTCGTGAGGCCAACGCATCTATGTGGTAGCTTGAGAGGGGTTGAGCGGAATCGAGAGATGCAACACAAGACAGGGATTTAGACAGCTTCGGGCCCCGGGAAACATCATCCGGTAACAACCCTACATGCTGTTTGAGGCTAGGTCTCATTATCATCACAAGGGAGTCGCCGTAAACCGGCTCTCCTCTTTATGTCTAGCCCTAAGATTGTTTCTTCTTGCTTGTAGCTTGTCCCTCTTCGGGGAGCCCTGCCCCTCCTTATATATCTTGAAGGGCGGGTTACATGTGGAGTCCTGTTAGGATTAGGACTAGTCTATCTCTAATACAAACCGGATACAAGTCCAGGTCTTAACTCCTTGTAAGACAAATATTCCTTATGCCTTTCCTCTTAAACCGGCCCACAATAGTTGAACCGGCCTTCATGAACCGCCAGACGGGCCACCGGGTCTTGTCGCTCTTCGCACCCGCCTGCCGGATTATCAATGAGTCATGAACCGCCAAGTCTCAGCGAGGTCTCAAATAAACCGCCAAGTCCGGCCGGGTTAACTTCTGGCCGGTTTACACCGCAGGGTATATCCCCGACATTAGCCCCCAAGTTTAGCTTGGATTTATCCATGGTAAACTTATGCTGCAAAATAAACACCAGAACAAATTTGGCAAATTGTGCTCTGGGTTAATAATTCTTGTAGACCGGCACATGATCGTTCCTAAGTCCTTTGTCATTTCCTCCTTCTAGAAAATCCGGGTCAATAATCAGCTTCATACCCAAATTGCTGATGTTGGCTTCTTATAGAAAAAAATATTGTGAAGAATAATCCACTTGAGTCGGCTTCCAAAGTGCCGGTTTAAGAAATATTGGTCTTGAAATACTCATCTGATATTCAACCGGTTTGAAGATGCAGAACTTGCCGGGTCTTTAGGCAGAACAAAGTGGTGGATTAAGACTTTGCTTCAATATAAATACTGCCACTTTCAAAGAAATCCATGTTGTTCATCCAAGTGACTAGTAAAAACTGAATACTCCATACTATGTAGCCCCCAAGTGCCGGGTTGTCATGCTTGCAGCAACCTGGGACTTGTAATTGTCTTATACTCATAAAACTTCAACCAGTGTAGCCCCCAAGGGCCGGGTCATTAAGATAATATTGAGCTGGGACTTAATATATACTTCAATGAAAATAACATCATATGATGTAACCCCCGTCGTGGGACTTGAATCCACGTCCACAAGGTTAAGAGCCTTGTGCTTTACCAACTGAGCAGTAGACCCTTCAATATAATGAATAAAAAGCTTTGTACCTTCAACTGTTGACAGGAGCAATTGGTAGCCCCCAAGGGCCGACTCATTATGATATGATGAGTCGGGTCTTCAATAAGATGAGCAAAAAAATGACTTTGCATTAGCCCCCAAGTGTCATGGTGCATGCTTGCAGCAACATGAGACTTGCATATTTGATGTAATCTCAACTTAAATAATGTAGCCCCCAAGTGCCGGGTTGTAAGCCTGCAGCAACTCGGGACTATTCCTTCAATTGTAGAATAAATTATATCCATTGATAATATGATAGCCATTGCGCTAAAGCGACTTTGAAAACCTTAATCATAATACTGGTTATTGATAACCATAATGGAAATCCAGCCATGTTGGCTATTCAAGATAATATAATCCGGTATGAAAAATTCATCCAATATCATAATGAAAATTCAGCCAAGTTTAGCTATTTGAATAATATAACCCAATCATTTATAAGCGCATGATTCCAATGGCGCAATCCAAATATATACTGGCGACATATAGTCCAAAGCCAGGCCGGTTTAATAAACACCGGATAATTTTTCATCATATACTGGCGACTTATCGTCTTAAAGCCAGGCCGGTTTAACAAATACCGGATAATTTATCATCATACTGGCGACACATAGTCGAAAGCCAGGCCGGTTTAACAAACATCGGATAATTTATCATCATACTGGCGACACATAGTCGAAAGCCAGGCCGGTTTAATAAACGTCAGTGATTTATAATCATGCTTTATTCAACCTGTTTCTGCATACAACAAGTTTAAAGTGTCCTGGCGGTTTACCGCCGGACGGGTCATAATGCCCAACATATAACCTGGGTTTATAACCAAGGTTGCACTTAAGAATAATCAAATATGAAATATATCATACCTATGATATTGAATAACATTGCTAGTTTTACCAACTTTTTGTAGTAAGAGTGATAACCCCAATCTTGAGTAATGATAACTCCTTTCATACTGTGCCGGCTGATGATAAACCGTACCGGGTTGTGATAAACACCGATTTAACCATATATAATACTGGCGACTCGTAGTCAAGCCAGACCGGGCTGATAGTCTCCGGATTATAACTTGATCCTGTATTGACAACTTGTAATTGAAAGTCAAGCCGGGTTAATGAACACCGGTTTACTCCATAATAAGATGGTAACATAAAATCAAACCGGGCAGATAGTCTCCGGATTAAGATTTGACCGTGTTCCGTCAATTTGTAATTGACAGTCGAACCGGATTAACAATGTCAGTTTAAAAAATGCAACAAAAATCAAATAACAGTTATGAAAAAAATATGGAAGCAAAGGCAATGATAAGACCGTTTGCAAAAAAGAGGCTTTACTGAGCCGATCAGATGGTGTTACCATGGTCGGACATGACCAAGCTCCCAATAAGGTGTAGCTATGGTTCAAGTCAGCTAGGTCCCCAACTGAAACCGTGGCATTATGCCGATCAAGTGGCGTGGCAATGGTTCGGGTTCGACCAAGCCCCCAAGTGACTCTGTGGCCTTAGGCCGATCAAGAGGCATGACTATGGTTCAGACGTGACCACAAGTCCCCAAGTGATGCATTGGCATTACGCCGATCAAGAGGGGTGACAATGGTTCGGGTTCGACCAAAGCCCCCAAGTGATTCTGTGGCCTTAGGCCGACCAAGAGGCGTGACTGGTTCAGACTTGACCATGTCCCCAAATGATCTGGTGGCTTTCGCCTATCAAAAGGTGTTGCGTTGGTTCGGACACGACCAAGGCCCCAAGTGATATAACATGGTGCTTTGAAAAGCTAACCCAAGAGGTAAACCGGAGGCCGCTTTAAGACAGAACCTCCGTGTAACCACGCATGATGTAAAAAAGAACATAGACCCCGCTTTATGAAGCAGAAGCCCCCATGTGATCAATAATATGTTAGGCCAATAAGGCATGATACCCATGTTTGAACTGCGCATCATGACAGCAGGTCCTCTTTGGCACCCTTTAACTTTTTGCAAGAGATAAATCCTTCTTGAACCGGAATTTTGAACCGGATATTGAGAGCTTCAAAGCTTTGTGGGAGACATCTTTCCCTTGAATCGGATTGTAAACCAGATATTTGAGAGCTTCAATGAGACTGACTTCCCTTGAGCCAGATTTTAAACCGGAATCCTTTCTGATGACCCGGATCTTCTTCATTGAGCCGGGATTTTGTAACTGTCATATACTTTCTAAGCCGGAAATTTTCTGACGGCGTTCAAATAACAGTAGCCTCCTGGACCGGGTTATCTTTCCCTCCATCGTCCTGGGGTTCTTAAATTTGCTGAAACTAGCAAGATTTGCTGAGTCATGTCATCGTAGCCCCCGAGTCTCAAGGTGACTCGAGGAGTTGGCTTGAAACTCTCCATATTTGACCGTGATATAAACCGGCATAACTTGTATATCATTGGTGTTGATAACACGATGTGAATCCACAGAAGGTTGTGATGACTGCGGCGGGTTATAAATGATCCTGTATGAGCCGTGTCAGCAACTCGGCCAATGGTTCCTTCCAACTGGCGATTTGAAGTTAACCAGAACTGTAATGGCGGCGACTTGTGTGCCTGCTTATTGAGCCATCCAGTGCAGACGGCGGTTGACGATAATTTGCCTCCAATTTGAAAGAAAACCGGGCTACCCAAGCTGTGACTTGCTCATATCCAATAAACAACTCATGCAGACGGTGCGGCCCGGTATGTCGATGTAGACCAGGCCGCGAGAGACGGACATCAGAGACGGCCGCAAAATCAGAGGCAGCTCGGATAGATGAGTCGGCCGTGGCATTGTAAACCGGTGCCGACGGGGAAGATCGGCACCGGTGTCGTAAACCGGCACGGACGGGCGAGTCAATCGCGTCATGTTGATGTAGCGGATGCGATGACCTGCGTACGTGCTCGTCGAGCAGCACGGCATGGACAAGTGCTAGTACAAAAATAATGCTAGTGCATGCCCCTTGTGCGACACCTTTGTAATAAACAATAGTCCTGCGAAAAAATATCACAGACCGGAGTAATTGTTCTTTGATAAAAACAATATGCATTAAAAATAAATAGACAAGATAGCACCTGGTATTTTTTGTCAGATGATCACGGATGCTGGACGTGCTTGGATCAAAAATAACCGGACAGATGCACATCTAATGTATCACTGAGCACCCACGTCGCTGGGTAATATCAAGTTGCAGACTGAACCATGTGTGAGGCACTAGAAGTGCATGGAAAGTGAATAGTATATGCATGTCATTAGCACTCTGGCCGCATAATCCATGCACGTAGCCGGTTTTCTCCTTTTCTCTCTTATCTGCTTCTACCGTCCCCTTTTGGTTCCAAACAAGGCCGCAGAGGCGACGCATCTTTAACAAGGTTAGAGATGATGATTTGACGATAGCAGCTCTCCGCGGCAGTGAGGTCAGGTAAGCCGGGGCAGAGGCGAGCCATCGCAGCGAGTTGGCAAGGCGGAGCCCTGGCCGCAGAGACAAGCCGGTTGGCGCCGGGCGCGGGGCACGAGGCCGACCACGGCTGAGTCAGCGGCTCAACGGGATGGTTCAAGCGGGCCCGAGTTTAGTGATGATCCGGCAACGGCTCAAGGCGGAGCAATTCACAGCCGCGTGGCTCGGGCGCAGCCGGCGAAGCGGCCAGGGCAGGTTGCCGGGACGAGGCGTGGTAACCCGGCGGCATGGCAGGCCAGCGAGTCCACGGGCACGGGGTCGGCGATCTTCAGTGGCATGGTGTTAACTCGGGCACGAGGCGGACGGCGGGTTGAACCACGCTCCAGCGGCGTGGTGTTAATCCGGCAAAGTGAATCGGAGAGGCGGATGGCTTGAAGCCGGCGAAGCGGCCAGGGCAGCGGCAACTTCAGCAGGTAGTAGGGATAATGGATCAGAGTTAGCTCAGCAGAGGCTAGTTTTGTGTGAGGCCACGGGCAAGCCGACTCCGGGGAATCCATGGCGATGGAGATGAACCGACGACGATTTTTCCTTAATTGAACTAGGCGCCGGCGACTTATTGCGGCGAACTGAGCGTCAGTGACCTTGTTGGAGAGCAGAAAACTGCAGCGCAGGTGACTCATAGTGAACCCCCGATGTAGTTTAATGTTCCATGACGGATTAGTAGAGGCGCAGACGCGGTTTGTCAAGGCAAAGTGGAAGCGCCCCAGTGCTGGGCGGCTCAGAGGCGGAACAGCTCCGGCGAGCGTGGCGACTCAATCCTGGAGGCGAATGGCGAGAGGCCGAGACGAGCGGGGCTAGCCCAAAGCTGAGAATCGGCTCATGGCCTTCAAGTAATATTTCGTGGTAGGAGTATTCTGTTGCCATCAATGTGCAAAAATCGCAACTAGAGGTATCTGAAAATTCATCGCTTAGCCCTTGGAGTAGATGACAGAGCATTTGGGGAAACAACTTGAAGCAGCATCTTGGCGTCTGCGGCCGCAACGACGGCGCCCGGCGACTTAACTCGAAACCGGGCAAGGAGCGGCCTGAGAAGGGTGACGGCCCATGGCAATGTGGAGACGGCCAGAGTGGAGCAGAACAGGCCGCAGTCATGCCGGCTCAGGCGTGGCCACGACGGCTCAGGCGCGGACTCGGCAGCCTGGAGGCGAGCAACGAGGCGGGGCGGCCCTGAATGAGGTGCAGTGTGGCGGACTCATGGCGTTTCCACAACGGCGGCGGTGTAGGAGTCCGGGTTGTGGCCCTTATTCTTCTCTTTTTACTGGATCTGTATTGACCAAGGCCTGCAGGATTTGCGCGCTGATAGCTTGCCTCTGATCAATCTATCTTTTTCCTTGGTAATCACGTGCTAAACCCACATAATAGCTTTTCCTTCTTCAATTCTTGACTTAACCTCCTGGGAGATTCCTTGCATGCACGTAATAATCAGAGTTTGACAAAAGAAAAAGGTGATTTTGTCTTCAGGTGATGTACTAGTCGAAGGTACACCATTGAGCTTGATGTTTGATGTGATGGAATAGCTTCCGCCGTTGTCGCTTCTGGTTTCTGCGCTGGGGACTAGCAGTCATAGTTCCGATTGATGTCTTTGGGAATTTAAACCGATTGATGTATTTGGGAATTTAAACCGTGTCTAATCAGGAAAAGGTTCCAGACAACTTGACGGTCTCAGCGACTCTGTACGCGGTGGCGTCAACTCGCCGAAAGTGATCCGGCCATGATGGATCGCCCCGTCGCGTGTGACGGTGCACACAGAGGCAACTCTAATTTCTCTTCTTTAACTTGAACCTCACGGATCGTAAAACCTGAAACGATGAACTCAAAGTTGATGCAGATCCTCCGGAGCTGAATCTTTCTTAAAATATTATGAACTTCTCGATCCCCGGAAAAGATCCCTTCAAGAAGTCAACACCACCGTGCGCGTGCCCCACGGTGGGCGCCAACTGTCGTGGAATTGTCACGTCAGATGTCCTTAGTGTCAGGACTTAGTCGCGAGGCCAACACATCTATGTGGTAGCTTGAGAGGGGTTGAGCGGAATCGAGAGACGCAACACAAGACAGGGATTTAGATAGCTTCGGGCCCCGGGAAACATCATCCGGTAACAACCCTACATGCTGTTTGAGGCTAGGTCTCATTATCATCACGAGGGAGTTGCCGTAAACCGGCTCTCCTCTTTATGTCTAGCCCTAAGATTGTTTCTTCTTGCTTGTAGCTTGTCCCTCTTCGGGGAGCCCAGCCCCTCCTTATATATGTTGAAGGGGCGGGTTACATGTGGAGTCCTATTAGGATTAGGACTAGTCTATCTCTAATACAAACCGGATACAAGTCCAGGTCTTAACTCCTTGTAAGACAAATATTCCTTATGCCTTTCCTCTTAAACCGGCCCACAATAGTTGAACCGGCCTTCATGAACCGCCAGACGGGCCACCGGGTCTTGTCGCTCTTCGCACCCGCCTGCCAGATTATCAATGAGTCGTGAACCGCCAAGTCTCAGCAAGGTCTCAAATAAACCGCCAAGTCCGGCCGGGTTAACTTCCGGCCGGTTTACACCGCGGGGTATATCCCCGACATAGTGCATAATTAGAACCACGATCATGTAGTTCCTTTTTCTAACCAATTAACAACAAAGAGTAAATCAGTAGCTAGCCGATGATTCACTAACATAGGATATATGATATGCACATGAAAGAGACTCAGCTACAGGATAAATCATGAGACTGAGAGCACCAGTTAGCTAGTTAGTACCCCAAACTTTTTCAAGTAAACATAGATCTGCATTTTTCTTCCTAATTTTTTCGTCTGCTAAATCAACATAAAATAGCAAGAGGACCTTACCCATCTTCTTCTTATTCTTCCCAGCAACTCTGGAGGAGTGCATCTTTTTCCATCGGGATCCAGCCCCCTGCAAATGAAATAGACCGACATATCAAATCTCAAGCAGATGCACGCGCAAATCAGCGGGAGAGAGAGAGGGGGAGTGGAGATGGCGCTCACCGCTGACTTCGCACAACGGATTGGAAGCGACTCACCTCGGTTCACCTTCTTCCCAGAGGTGCATGAACCCTAAGACGATGGTCCAGCGCTCCTCCAGCCGATAGCGATGCCTCCAGGCAGAGCCACTCCCCCTCTCGGTGATGACCATGTGATGGAGGAGAAGGATGAGTGGCGGTGGGCTCCTGCCAGTGGGTGGTGGTGGAGGCGGCCAGAGTTGACTGGGGGAGGTGACCTATCACGATGGCCGACAGTGACCCGCGCTCCCCCTACTAAGCGCCGAGGGGGTGATGGCGAGGCAAGCGGAGGCGACGACGCGAGGAGAGCGGCTGGGGCGGCGCGAGGGGGGCGGGGCGATGCGAGGGGGGGCGGGGGCAGCGTGAGGATGTGGGAGGCGGGCCGCTGCAAGAGCGAAGGGAGAGGAGGGACCGAGGGAGGCTAGGGTTGTCACCCAATCGGGAGCCCTGCTGACCCTTAGACAGAATCGAGCCAACCACAACACGACGCGCAAGGATCAGCACGTGAATTCCCTAAAATGCTCTCGGCGGGGCAAGCAAATTCCAGGCAGTGGCACGAACCAAGGATAGATGGAAGCATGAAGAAAACCGCGTTGTCGTTTTTTTCTTACTGATTCACATCTGCTTAGCCTCCTAGTTTTGTTGTCAAAATGTCTGTCTATGTCGTTCCTTGCGAAACTACTATTCTGGAAGAATGTCTAGCAGATGTTGTCAAAAAGAAGAGAAGTGGTAATGATGACCCACAAGTTTAGGGGATCTATCGTAGTCCTTTCGGTAAGTAAGAGTGTCAAACCCAACGAGGAGCAGAAGGAAATGATAAGCGGTTTTCAGTAAGCTTTTCTCTGCAAGCACTGAAATAATAGGTGATAGATAGTTTTGTGATAAGATAAATAGTAACGAGCAAAAAGTAAATAAAGTAAATAAAGTGCAGCAAGGTGGCCCAATCCTTTATGTAGCAAATGATATGCCTGGACAAATTCTAATAATGAAGAAGGAGCTTCCGAGGACACATTGGGAATTATCGTCAAGCTAGTTTTCATCACGTTCGTAAGATTCGCATTTGGTACTTTGATAATTTGATATGTGGGTGGACCGGCACTTGGGTACTGCCCTAACTTGGACAAGCATCCCACTTATGATTAACCCCTATTGCAAGCATCCGCAACTACAAAAAGGAGTATTAAGGTAAACCTAACCACAACATTAAACATATGGGTCCATATCAACCCCTAACGAAGCAACGCATAAACTAGGGTTTAAGCTTCTGTCACTCTAGCAACCCATCATCTACTTATTACTTCCCTATGTCTTCCTCTAGGCCCAAATAATGGTGAAGTGTCATGTAGTCGACGTTCACATAACACCACTAGAGGAAAGACAACATATATCTCATCAAAATATCGAACGAATATCAAATTCACATGACTACTAATAGCAAGACTTCACCCATGTCCTCAGGAACAAACGTAACTACTCACAAAGCATATTCATGTTCAAAATCAGAGGAGTAATAATATGCATAAAGGATCTGAACATATGATCTTCCACCAAGTAAACCAATTAGCATCAACTACAGGGAGTAATCAACACTACTAGCAACCCACATGTACCAATTTGTGGTTTTGATACAAGATTGGATACAAGAGATGAACTAGGGTTTTGAGATGAGCTGGTGCTGGTGAAGATGTTGATGGAGATTGACCCCCTCCCAATGAGAGGATCGTTGGTGATGACGTTGGTGATGATTTCCCCCTCCCAGAGGGAAGTGTCCCCGGCAGAACAGCTCCGCCAGAGCCCTAGATTGATTCCGCCAAGGTTCTGCCTCGTGGCGGTGGAGTTTCGTCTCGTAAGCTTGCCCAGGATTTTTTCCAGGGTAAAAGTGATGATATAGCAGAAGATGGATGCCGGAGGCCCACCAGGGGGGCCAGGAGATAGGGGGCCGCGCCCTACAGGGGGGCCCGTCCCTTATCTCCTGGACAGGGTGTGGCCCCCCTGGCCTATTTCTTTCGCTCATAAATTCTTAATAAATCCAAAAAGTTGTTTCGTGGAGTTTCAGGACTTTTGGAGTTGTGCAGAATAGGTTTCCAACTTCTGCTCCTTTTCCAGCCAGAATTCCAGCTGCCGGCATTCCCCCTCTTCATGGTAAACCTTGTAAAATAAGAGGGAATAGCCATAAGTATTGAGATATAATGTGTAATGATAGCCCATAATGCAATAAATACTAATATAAAAGCATGATGCAAAATGGACATATCAACTCCCCCAAGCTTAGACCTCGCTTGTCCTCAAGCGGAAGCCGAAATCGAAAAATATGTCCACATGTTTAGAGATAGAGGTGTCGATAAAAATAAAATACGGACATGAGGGCATCATGATCATTCTATCAATAGTAACATATATAGATTTTGTCATATGATTTCCTATGCTCAAGTAATAAACAATTCACAATGTCAAGTATGGTTCATAAACTTCATTGGGAACTAACAAACTATAATCTCAGTCATTGAAGCAATTGCAATTTATCGTAACATCAGAAAGAGTCAATAATAGAGATTTTCAACAAGCTCACATACTCAACTATCTCGTAGTCTCCCATAATTGCTAGCACTCACACAATACTTGTGGTTATAGAGTTTCAGCGGAACACTGAGAAAGATAGGGGCTTATTGTGTTGCCTCCCAACGTATTCACCTTTAGGTGATGTCAACAGTAATATCCTATGCCAACTTACATCCAATTGGATATATGTATCATGATCTTTCAAACATGAGGAGCTTGCCAAAGGATAAAATGAAAAAGGGGAAAGGTGAGGATCACCTTAACTCAAGCATAAAGTAAAAACATAAAGTAAAAGATAGGCCCTTCGCAGAGGGAAGCAGAGGTTGTCATGCGCGTTTAGGGTTGATGCATGAAATCTTAATGCAAAAGAATGTCACTTTATATTGCCCCTTGTATGTGGACCTTTATTATGCAATCCGTCGCTTTTATTACTTCCACAACAAGTTCGTACAAAGCTTATTTTCTCTGCACTAATAAGTCATACATATTTAGAGAGCAATTTTTATTGTTTGCACCGATGACAACTTACTTGAAGGATCTTACTCAATCCATAGGTAGGTATGGTGGACTCTCATGGCAAAACCGGGTTTGAGGATATTTAGAAGCACAAGTAGTATCTCTACTTGGTGCAAGGAATTTGGCTAGAAAGAGGGGGAAAGGCAAGCTCAACATGTTTGGAAGGTCAATGACAATATACTTTAACTGAGATGTCGAAAAACATAAACCATTACGTTGTCTTCCTTGTCCAGCATCAACTCTTTTAGCATGTCATACTTAATGAGTGCTTCATAATCATAAAAGATGTCCAAGATAATATATCTATATGTGAACCCCTCTTTCCTTATCACTTCCTATTAATTGCAATGATGACCAAGGCTACGTTCATCAACTCTCAACAATATTTATGCCTCCTACTTTCTATATGTGAAGTTATCACTATCTATAAGATCAATATGAACTCTTTTGTTCTTTCTACTTTCTTAAGATCATAGCAACATAGCAAAGCCCTTGACTCAACATTAATCTTTATTATAGATAGCACACAGACTCGCTTTCATAAAGAGATCACAATGCAAAACTCAAAACTACTTGATATCAAAACATCAATCTACTAGATCAAGATACTACTAAAAGGATCGAACTAAATAAAGCGGTAAAGATAGGAGTGTGATGGTGATACGATACCGGGGCACCTCCCCCAAGCTTGGCAGTTGCCAAGGGGAGTGCCCATACCCATGTGATTATTTCCTCGGAGGTGATGGAGGTGCTGATGATGACGGTGAATAATCGCACATCGAGCGTAAAAGCTCCTCCAATTTGCGGATAATGCCCTTGAGCCCAGCAATATGATCCTTTAACAAAATATTCTCCTGTGTGAGATACTTGTTCTGTATGCGGGCTAACTCAATCATCTTGAAAGCTTCAATCTCTGTTGGAGTGAAAGGGTTAGGTAAAGGTTGAGGGATGTCTTCTTCTTTCACCATCGGAGCTTGAACCTCCATGGCCTTCTTGATCCCTTCATCCTTGTTGATCTCTTCTGGTTCCTCTCTTTTCAACTCTATCTTCAATAGACAAGCATCCTTGTCTTCATTGTTGGAGGAGGGAGAAGTCATGGTGCTCTAAATCTGCAACGGAAACAGCTCGAAACGAAAACAGAGGATATTTGCGTGATACGGTGGTCAAAACCTTTGGGAGTATATATAATGAATTTTTACCGACCAAATACATAACATACAAGAAAACGGAGGCCGGGAGGCACACGAGGTGCCCACGAGACAGGGGGACGCGGCCTCCTCTCTCGTGGGAGCCTCGTGTCCCTTTCGGACTACTTCTTTCTTCCTAAAATTCTTAAATAATCCAAAACTGATAAAAATTGCCATTAGAGTTGTTTTGGAGTCGGGTTACTTACCGTACCACGTACATATGCCTTTTCGGGGTCTGGAATGTTCTGGAAAGTGTCTCTTATTTATTCCTCAGGGGTTATGGTTTCAATAATATTAGTTTCAACATTGATAGGATTACCTGAAATATAATGTTTAATTCTTTGACCATTAACCACCCTTGGATTTGTGCGTTCGAAGTTGTTGATTTTTATAGTACCAGAACGATAGACCTCCTCGATAACGTAGGGACCTTCCCATTTTGAGAGAAGTTTTCCTGCAAAAAATCTTAAACGAGAGTTGAATAATAACACATAATCTCCTATGTTAAACTCACGCTTTTGTATCCTTTTATCATGCTAGCGTTTCACTTTTTCTTTGAAAAGCTTGGCATTCTCATATGCTTGGGTTCTCCATTCATCAAGTGAGCTAATATCAAACAACCTCTTCTCACCGGCTAGTTTGAAGTCATAATTGAGCTCTTTAATAGCCCAATATGCTTTATGTTCAAGTTCAAGAGGTAAATGACATGCTTTTCCATAAACCATCTTATATGGAGACATACCCATAGGATTTTTGTATGCAGTTCTATTTGCCCATAATGCATCATCAAGTTTTTTGGACCAATTCTTTCTAGATCTATTCACAGTCTTTTGCAAAATTAATTTGAGCTCTCTATTGCTCAACTCTACTTGACCACTAGACTGCGGGTGATAAGGATATGCGATTCTATGATTGACATCATACTTAGCAAGCATCTTACGGAAAGCACCATGAATAAAGTGTGAACCACCATCAGTCATAAGATATCTAGGGACTCCAAACCTCGGAAAAATAACTTCTTTAAGCATTTTAATAGAAGTGTTATGATCAACACTACTAGTTGGAATAGCTTCTACCCACTTATTAACGTAATCAACAACAACTAAAATATGTGTATAACCATTGGAGGCAGGAAAATGTCCCATATAATCAAAGCCCCAAACATCAAACGGTTCAATAGCAAGAGAATAATTCATAGGCATTTCTTGACGTCTACTAATGTTACCTATTCTTTGACATTCATCACAAGATAAGACAAACTTACGAGCATCTTTGAAGAGAGTAGGCCAATAAAAACTAGATTGTAGTACCTTGTGTGCAGTTCTATCTCCAGCGTGGTGTCCTCCATAAGATTCAGAGTAACACTTGCGTAGTATTTGTTCCTGTTCATGCTCAGGCACACAACGTCTAATAATACCATCTACTCCTTCTTTATAAAGGTGTGGATCATCCCAGAAGTAATGTCTTAAATCATAAAAGAACTTTTTCTTTTGCTGGTATGTGAAACTAGGCGATATATATTTAGCAACAATGTAATTCACATAATCAGCATACCAAGGAGCAGTACGAGAAGCATTGACAACCGCTAATTGTTCATCAGGAAAACTATCATTAATAGGCAGTGGGTCATCAAGAACATTCTCTAACCTAGATAAGTTGTCTGCAACAGGGTCCTCAGCTCCCTTTCTATCAATAATATGCAAGTCAAATTCTTGGAGCAAGAGAACCCATCTAATGAGTCTAGGCTTAGCATCTTTCTTTTCCATAAGATATTTAATAGCAGCATGATCAGTGTGAATAGTAACTTTGGAATCAACAATATAAGGTCTAAACTTATCACATGCAAACACAACTGCTAAGAACTCTTTTTTAGTAGTAGCATAATTTCTCTGGGCAGTATCAAGAGTCTTACTAGCATACTGGATAACATTCAATTTCTTATTGACTCTTTGCCCTAAAACAGCACCTACAGCATAATCACTAGCATCGCACATAATTTCAAAAGGTAAATTCCAATCAGGTGGCTGAACAATAGGTGCAGTGATCAAAGCTTTCTTAAGTGTTTCAAATGCTTCTACACAATCATCATCAAAGACAAAAGGAATATCTTTTTGCAATAAATTAGTCAGAGGCCTAGAGATTTTAGAAAAGTCCTTAATGAACCTCCTATAAAAGACGGCATGACCAAGGAAACTTCTTATACCTTTTATGTCCTAGGGACATGACATCTTTTCAATAGCATCAACTTTGGCTTTATCAACTTCAATACCTCTCTCGGAGATCTTGTGCCCCAAGACAATGCCTTCATTAACCATAAAGTGACACTTTTCCCAATTCAGGATGAGACAAGTGTCTTCGCATCTCTGCAAAACTCGATCAAGGTTGCTCAAACAATCATCAAAAGAGGATCCATAGATGGAGAAGTCATCCATGAATACCTCACAAATCTTTTCACAAAAATCAGAAAATATAGCCATCATGCATCTTTGAAAGGTAGCAGGTGCATTACATAAACCAAAAGGCATACGTCTATAAGCAAAAGTACCAAAAGGGCAAGTAAATGTAGTTTTAGATTGATCCTTCGCGGACACAGGTATTTGAGAGAAGCTAGAATAACCATCTAGAAAGCAAAAATGTGTGTGTTTGGATAGCCTTTCTAGCATTTGATCAATAAAAGGTAAAGGGTAATGATCTTTCTTAGTAGCTTTATTTAACTTACGGAAATCAATTACCATCCTATAGCCTGTAATAATTCTTTGCGGGATCAATTCATCTTTATCATTAGGAACAACGGTGATACCTCCCTTTTTAGGGACACAATGGGCAGGGCTTACCCATTCACTATCAGCAACGGGATAAATAATACCTGCCTCAAGGAGTTTTAGAATCTCCTTTCTTACCACTTCCTTCATTTTGGGGTTTAATCATCTTTGAGGATCTCTAACTAGTTTGGCATCATCCTCCAATGTAATTTTGTGTTGACATAACGTGGGACTAACGCCCTTAAGATCATCCAGAGTATATCCAATAGCTGCTCGGTGCTTCTTCAGAGTTTTCAATAATCTTTCTTCTTCTTTCTCTGAAAGGTTAGCACTAATAATAATAGGATATTTTTATTTTTCATCAAGATAAGCATACTTGAGATTATCAGGTACGAGTTTGAGTTCGAACACGGGATCACCCTTGGGTGGAGGGGGTCCCCAAGAATTTCAACGGGAAGGTTATGTATTAGCATAGGTTCTTGTTTAAGGAACACTTCATCTATTTCTTCCCTTTCCCTCATAAACATATTGTTTTCATGGTCTAACAAATATTGTTCTAACGGATCAGTTGGAGGAACAACAATGGAAGCAAGACCAATAATTTCATCCTTACTAGGTGGTTCCCTTTCACGAGGTTGTCTACTAAACTTAGCGAAATTAAACTCATGAGACATACCATCTATGCCAACAGTGACAATATTCTTTTCACAATTAATCTTAGCACTAGCAGTATTCAAGAAGGGTCTACCAAAAATAATGGGACAAAAATCATCTTGTGGGGAACCAAGAACAAGAAAATCAGTAGGGTATTTAATCTTCCCACACAAGACTTCAATATCTCTAACAATCCCAATAGGTTTAATGGTGTCCCTATTAGCAAGCTTAATAGTAACATCAATGTCTTCTAATTCAACAGGTGAAATATCGTGCATAATTTTTTTATAAAGATCATAATGTATTGCATTAGCACTAGCACCCATATCACATAAGCCATGATAACAATGATCTCCTATTTTAACAGAAATAACAGGCGTGCCTACAACAGGTCTACATGTCTTAGTATCGGGTCTAGCAATATTAGCAGTTTCACCCAAGAAAGAGATAGCATGCCCATCTAAGTCCTCATCCAAGAGATCTTTAATCATAGCAATACTAGGTTCAACATTAATTTGCTCAGGAGGTGTATAAGTCCTAGTATTACTCTTACGAACAACAGTCGAAGCTTTAACATGATATTTTATCCTAACAGGAAAAGGAGGTTTTTCAACATAAGCAGTAGGAATAATAGGATCACTATATGTAATAGTCTTTTCTTCGACTGTAATAGGTGCAACTACTTTCACTTCAATAGGAGGATTATATTTAAACCACTTCTCCTTAGGGAGATCAACGTGAGTAGCAAAAGTTTCACAAAAAGTAGCTACTATCTCAGAATCAAGTCCATACTTAGAGCTAAATCCACGGAAAGCATCGGTATCCATAAAAGATTTAACACAATCGAACTTAGGTGTCATACCTGACTCCTTACCATCGTCGGAACCCCAATCTTCAGAGTTGCGTTTAATTCTTTCCAATAAGTCCCATTTGAAATCAATAGTCTTTAGCATATAGGAACCAGCATAGGAAGTATTGAGCAGGTTGCGATTATCAAGGGAAAGCCGAGCATAAAAATTCCGAATAATCATTTCCCGAGAGAGCTCATGATTGGGGCATGAATATAACATTGACTTAAGCCTCCCCCAAGCTTTAACGATGCTTTCTCCTTCATGAGGCTAGAAATTATATATGTAATTACGATCACGATGAACAAGATGCATAGGATAGAACTTCTGGTGAAATTCCAACTTCAGTCGCTTATAATTCCAAAATCTCGTATCATCACATAGCCTATACCATGTCATTGCATCTCCCTTCAAAGATAAAGGGAAGACCTTCCTTTTGACAACATCATCGGGGATACTTGCAAGTGTAAATAATGTTGGAAATATGCCCTAGAGGCAATAATAAAAGGATTATTATTATATTTCCTTGTTCATGATAATTGTCTTTTATTCATGCTATAATTGTATTATCCGGAAATCGTAATACACGTGTGAATACATAGACCACAATATGTCCCTAGTGAGCCTCTAGTTGACTAGCTCGTTGATCAACAGATAGTCATGGTTTCCTGACTATGGACATTGGATGTCATTGATAACGGGATCACATCATTAGGAGAATGATGTGATGGACAAGACCCAATCCTAAGCATAGCACAAAGATCGTGTAGTTCGTTTGCTAGAGCTTTTCCATTGTCAAGTATCTTATCCTTAGACCATGAGATTGTGTAACTCTCGGATACCGTAGGAGTGCTTTGGGTGTACCAAACGTCACAACGTAACTGGGTGACTATAAAGGTGCACTATAGGTATCTCCGAAAGTGTCTGTTGGGTTGACACGGATCGAGACTGGGATTTGTCACTCCGTTTGACAGAGAGGTATCTCTGGGCCCACTCGGTAATGCATCATCATAATGAGCTAAAAGTGACCAAGTGTCTGGTCACGGGATCATGCATTACGGTACGAGTAAAGTGACTTGCCGGTAACGAGATTGAACGAGGTATTGGGATACCGACGATCGAATCTCGGGCAAGTAACGTACCGATTGACAAAGGGAATTGTATACGGGGTTGCTTGAATCCTCGACATCGTGGTTCATCCGATGAGATCATCGAGGAGCATGTGGGAGCCAACATGGGTATCCAGATCCCGTTGTTGGTTATTGATCGGAGAGCCGTCTCGGTCATGTCTACGTGTCTCCCGAACCCGTAGGGTCTACACACTTAAGGTTCGGTGACGCTAGGGTTGTAGAGATATGAGTATGCAGCAAACCGAAAGTTGTTCGGAGTCCCAGATGATATCTCGGACATCATGAGGAGTTCTGGAACGGTCCGGAGGTAAAGAATTATATATGGGAAGTCGAGTTTCGGCCATCAGGAAAGTTTCGGGGGTTACAGGTATTATACCGGGACCACCGGGTGGGCCACCTATCCCGGAGGGCCCCATGGGCTGAAGTGGGAGGGGAACCAGCCCCTGGTTGGCTGGTGCGCCCCCCCTGGCCCCCCCTCTGCGCCTAGGGTTGGGAACCCTAGGGGAGGGGGCGCCTCCACTTGCCTTGGGGGGCAAGTCTCCCCCTTGGCCGCCCCCCTAGGAAATCCCATCTCCTAGGGCCGGCGCCCCCCTTGGGTCCCTATATAAAGAGGGGGGGGGTGGGAGGGCAGCCGCACCTGACACCTGGCGCCTCCCTTCCCCCCTTGCTACACCTCTCCCTCCTGTAGTCGCTTTGCGAAGCCCTGCTGGAGCCCTGCTGCATCCACCACCACACTGTCGTGCTGTTGGATCTTCATCAACCTCTCCTTCCCCCCTTGCTGGATCAAGAAGGAGGAGACGTCACGCTGACCGTACGTGTGTTGAATGCGGAGGTGCCATCCGTTCGGCGCTAGGATCTCCGGTGATTTGGATCACGACGAGAATGACTCCCTCAACCCCGTTCTCTTGAACGCTTCCGCACGCGATCTACAAGGGTATGTAGAGGCACTCCTCTCTCTCGTTGCTAGATGAACTCATAGATTGATCTTGGTGAACGTAGGAAATTTTTTATTTTATGCAACGTTCCCCACAGTGGCATCATAAGCTAGGTCTATGCGTAGTTCTCTATTGCACGAGTAGAACACAAATCTGTTGTGGGCATAGATGTTGTCAACTTTCTTGTCACTACTAGTCTTATTTTGCTTCCGCGGTATTGTGGGATGAAGCGGCTCGGACCGACCTTACACGTACGCTTACGTGAGACTGGTTCCACCGACTGACATGCACTAGTTGCATAAGGTGGCTAGCGGGTGTCTGTCTCTCCCACTTTAGTTGGAGCGGATTCGATGAAAAGGGTACTTATGAAGGGTAAATAGAAGTTGACAAATCACGTTGTGGTTATTCGTAGGTAAGAAAACGTTCTTGCTAGAACCCTATTGCAGCCACGTAAAAGATGCAACAACAATTAGAGGACGTCTAACTTCTTTTTGCAGCAATTGCTTTGTGATGTGATATGGCCAGAAGTTGTGATGAATGATGAATGATATATTGTGATGTATGAGATCATGTTCTTGTAATAGGATTCACGACTTGCATGTCGATGAGTATGACAACCGGCAGGAGCCATAGGAGTTGTCTTAATTATTGTATGACCTGCGTGTCAATGATTTAACGCCATGTAATTACTTTACTTTATTGCTAAACCGTTAGCCATAGTAGTAGAAGTAATAGTTGGCGAGCAACTTCATGGAGACACGATGATGGAGATCATGATGATGGAGATCATGGTGTCATGCCGGTGACGAAGATGATCATGGAGCCCCGAAGATGGAGATCAAAGGAGCTATATGATATTGGCCATATCATGTCACTACTATATAATTGCATGTGATGTTTATTATGTTTATGCATCTTGTTTGCTTAGAACGACGGTAGTAAATAAGATGATCCCTCATAACAATTTCAAGAAAGTGTTCCCCCTAACTGTGCGCCGTTGCTAAAGTTCGTCGTTTCGAAGCACCACGTGATGATCGGGTGTGATAGATTCTTACGTTCACATACAAGGTGTAAGACAGTTTTACACATGCAAAAACACTTAGGTTAACTTGACGAGCCTAGCATGTACAGACATGGCCTCGGAACACAGAGATCGAAAGGTCGAACATGAGTCGTATGGAAGATACGATCAACTGGAGATGTTCACCGATGATGACTAGTCCGTCTCACGTGATGATCGGACACGGCCTAGTCGACTCGGATCATGTAACACTTAGATGACTATAGGGATGTCAAATCTGAGTGGGAGTTCATTAAATAATTTGATTAGATGAACTTAATTATCATGAACTTAGTCTAAAATCTTTGCAAAATATGTCTTGTAGATCAAATGGCCAACGCTCATGTCAACATGAACTTCAACGCGTTCCTAGAGAAAACCAAGCTGAAAGATGATGGCAGCAACTATACGGTCTGGGTCCGGAACCTGAGGATCATCCTCATAGCTGCCAAGAAAGCATATGTCCTAGAAGGACCACTAGGTGAAGCACCCATCCCAGAAAAACCAAGATGTCATGAACGCTTGGCAATCACGTGCTGATGATTACTCCCTCGTTCAGTGCGGCACGCTTTACAGCTTAGAACCGGGGCTCCAAAAGCATTTTGAGCAACATGGAGCATATGAGATGTTCGAGGAGCTGAAAATGGTTTTCCAAGCTCATGCCCGGGTCGAGAGATATGAAGTCTCCGACAAGTTATATACTTGTAAGATGGAGGAAAATAGTTCTGTCAGTGAGCACATACTCAAAATGTCTGGGTTGCACAACCGCCTGTCCCAGCTGGACATTAACCTCCCAGACGAGGCGGTCATTGACAGAATCCTTCAGTCGCTCCCACCGAGCTGCTTTGTGATGAACTACAATATGCAGGGGATGGTGAAAACTATTCCTGAAGTATTTTCAATGCTAAAGTCAGCAGAGGTAGAAATCAAGAAAGAACATCAAGTGTTGATGGTCAATAAAACCACTAAGTTCAAGAAGGGCAAGGGTAAGAAGAACTTCAAGAAGGACGGCAAAGATGTTGCCGCACCCGGTAAGCCAGTTGCCGGGAAGAAGTCAAAGAATGGACCGAAGCCTGAGGCTGAGTGCTTTTATTGCAAAGGGAAGGGTCACTGGAAGCGGAACTACCCCAAATACTTAGCGGACAAGAAGGCCGACAACACTAAAGGTATATGTGATATACATGTAATTGATGTGTACCTTACCAGCACTCGTAGTAACTCCTGGGTATTTGATACCGGTGCCATTGCTCATCTTTGTAACTCACAGCAGGAGCTGCGAAATAAGCGGAGACTGGCGAAGGACAAGGTGAAGATGCGCGTCGGGAATGGTTCCAAGGTCGATGTGATCGCCGTCGGCACGCTACCTCTACATTTACCTACGGGATTAGTTTTGAACCTCAATAATTGTGATTTAGTGCCAAGTTTGAGCATGAACATTGTATCTGGATCTCGTTTAATGCGAGATGGCTACTCATTTAAATCCGAGAATAATGGTTGTTCTATTTATATGAGAGATATGTTTTATGGTCATGCCCCGATGGTCAATGGTTTATTCTTAATGAATCTCGAATGTAATGTTACACATATTCATAGTGTGAATACCAAAATATGTAAAGTTGATAACGATAGTCCCACATACTTGTGGCACTGCCGCCTTGGTCACATTGGTGTCAAGCGCATGAAGAAGCTCCATGCCGATGGACTTTTAGAGTCTCTCGATTATGAATCATTTGACACATGCGAACCATGCCTCATGGGCAAAATGACCAAGACTCCGTTCTCCGGAACAATGGAGCGAGCAACCAACTTATTGGAAATCATACATACTGATGTGTGTGGTCCAATGAGCGTTGAGGCTCGCGGAGGATATCGTTATGTTCTCACTCTCACTGATGACTTAAGTAGATATGGGTATGTTTACTTGATGAAACACAAGTCTGAGACCTTTGAAAAGTTCAAGGAATTTCAGAATGAAGTAGAGAATCAACGTGATCGAAAAATAAAGTTCTTACGATCAGATCGTGGAGGAGAATATTTAAGTCACGAATTTGGTACGCACTTAAGGAAATGTGGAATCGTTTCACAACTCACGCCGCCTGGAACACCTCAGCGTAATGGTGTGTCCGAACGTTATAATCGCACTCTATTGGATATGGTGCGATCTATGATGTCTCTTACCAATTTACCGCTATCTTTTTGGGGATATGCTCTAGAGACAGCTACATTCACTTTAAATAGGGCACCGTCTAAATCCGTTGAGAGGACACCGTATGAATTATGGTTTGGGAAGAAACCTAATCTGTCGTTTCTAAAAGTTTGGGGATGCGATGCTTATGTCAAGAAACTTCAACCTGAAAAGCTCGAACCCAAGTCGGAAAAATACGTCTTCATAGGATACCCCAAAGAAACCATTGGGTATACCTTCTACCTTAGATCCGAAGGCAAGATCTTTGTTGCCAAGAACAGATCCTTTCTGGAAAAAGAGTTTCTCTCAAAAGGAGTAAGTGGGAGAAAAGTAGAACTCGATGAAGTACTACCTCTTGAACCAGAAAGTAGTGCAGCTCAGGAAAACGTTCCTGTGCTGCTTACACCGAGTGGAGAGGAAATTCATGATGATGATCAAGGTACTTCGGATCAAGTTGCTACTGAACTTCGTAGGTCCACAAGGACACGTTCCACACCAGAGTGGTATGGCAACCCTGTCCTGGAAATCATGTTGTTAGACAACGGTGAACCTTCGAACTATGAAGAAGCGATGGCGGGCCCAGATTCCAACAAATGGCTTGAAGCCATGCAATCCGAGATAGAATCCATGTATGAAAACAAAGTATGGACTTTGACAGACTTGCCCGATGATCGGCGAGCGATAGAAAACAAATGGATCTTTAAGAAGAAGACGGACGCGGATGGTAATATTACCATCTATAAAGCTCGACTTGTCGCTAAGGGTTATCGGCAAGTTCAAGGGGTTGACTACGATGAGACTTTCTCTCCCGTAGCGAAGCTGAAGTCCGCCCGAATAATGTTACCAATTGCCACATACTATGATTATGAGATATGGCAGATGGACGTCAAAACGGCATTCCTTAACGGCTATCTTAAGGAAGAGCTGTATATGATGCAGCCAGAAGGTTTTGTCGATCCTAAGAATGCTAACAAAGTGTGCAAGCTCCAGCGATCCATTTATGGGTTGGTGCAAGCATCTCGGAGTTGGAACACTCGCTTTGATGAGATGATCAAAGCGTTTGGCTTTATGCAGACTTATGGAGAAGCCTGTGTTTACAAGAAAGTGAGTGGGAGCTCTGTAGCATTTCTCATATTATATGTAGATGACATACTTTTGATGGGAAATGATATAGAACTTTTGGACAACATTAAGGACTACTTGAATAAGTGTTTTTCAATGAAGGACCTTGGAGAAGCTGCTTACATATTAGGCATCAAGATCTATAGGGATAGATCGAGACGCCTCATAGGTCTTTCACAAAGCACATACCTTGATAAGATATTGAAGAAGTTCAAAATGGATCAGTCCAAGAAAGGGTTCTTGCTTGTATTGCAAGGTGTGAGATTGAGCTCGGCCAATGCCCGACCACGGCAAAAGATAAAGAAGAGATGAGTGTCATCCCCTATGCCTCAGCCATAGGATCTATTATGTATGCCATGCTGCATACCAGACCTGATGTAAACCTTGTCGTAAGTTTGGTAGGAAGGTACCAAAGTAATCCCAGCAAGGAACACTGGACAACGGTCAAGAATATCCTTAAGTACCTGAAAAGGACAAAGGACTTGTTTCTCGTTTATGGAGGTGACAAAGAGCTCGTCGTAAAGGGTTACGTCGACGCTAGCTCCGACAAAGATCTGGATGACTCTAAGTCACAAACCGGATATGTGTATATGTTGAATCATGGAGCAGTAAGCTGGTGCAGTTGCAAGCAGAGAATCATGGCGGGATCTACATGTGAAGCAGAATACATGGCAACCTCGGAGGCAGCGCATGAAGCAATATGGATGAAGGAGTTCATCACCGACCTAGGAGTCATACCCAATGCGTCGGGGCCAATCACTCTCTTCTGTGACAACACTAGAGCTATTGCCCTTGCCAAGGAGCCCATGTTTCACAAGAAGACCAGGCACATCAAGCGTCGTTTCAACTCCATCCGTGAAAATGTTCAAGATGGAGACATAGATATTTGCAAAGTACATACGGATCTGAATGTCGCAGATCCATTGACTAAACCTCTTCCGCGAGCAAAACATGATCAACACCAGAACTCTATGGGTGTTCGATTCATCACAATGTAACTAGATTATTGACTCTAGTGCGTGTGGGAGACTGTTGGAAATATGCCCTAGAGGCAATAATAAAAGGATTGTTATTATATTTCCTTGTTCATGATAATTGTCTTTTATTCATGCTATAATTTTATTATCCGGAAATCGTAATACACGTGTAGTTCGTTTGCTAGAGCTTTTCCAATGTCAAGTATCTTTTCCTTAGACCATGAGATCGTGTAACTCCCGGATACCGTAGGAGTGCTTCGGGTGTACCAAATGTCACAACGTAACTGGGTGACTATAAAGGTGCACTACAGGTATCTCCGAAAGTGTCTGTTGGGTTGACACAGATCAACACTGGGATTTGTCACTCCGTTTGACGGAGAGGTATCTCTGGGCCCACTCGGTGATGCATCATCATAATGAGCTCAAAGTGACCAAGTATCTGGTCACGGGATCATGCATTACGGTACGACTAAAGTGACTTGCCGGTAATGAGATTGAACGAGGTATTGGGATACTGACGATCGAATCTCGGGCAAGTAACGTACCGATTGACAAAGGGAATTGTATACGGGGTTGCTTGAATCCTCGACATTGTGGTTCATCCGATGAGATCATCGAGGAGCATGTGGGAGCCAACATGGGTATCCAGATCCTGATGTTGGTTATTGAACGGAGAGCCATCTCGGTCATGTCTACGTATCTCCCGAACCCGTAGGGTCTACACACTTAAGATTCGGTGACGCTAGGGTTGTAGAGATATGAGTATGCAGCAAACCGAAAGTTGTTCGGAGTCCCGGATGAGATCCCGGACGTCACGAGGAGTTCCAGAATGGTCCGGAGGTAAAGAATTATATATGGGAAGTCGAGTTTCGGCCATCGGGAAAGTTTCGGGGGTTACCGGTATTATACCTGGACCACCGGAAGGGTCCCGGGGGTCCACCGGGTGGAGCCACCTATCCCGGAGGGCCCCATGGGCTGAAGTCGGAGGGGAACCAGCCCCTGGTGGGCTGGTGCGCCCCCCCCCCGGGCCCCCCTCTGTGCCTAGGGTTGGGAACCCTAGGGGGGCGCCTCCACTTGCCTTGGGGGGCAAGTCTCCCCCTTGGCCTCCGGCCCCTCTAGGAGATCCCATCTCCTAGGGCCGGCGCCCCCTGGTGTCCCTATATAAAGAGGGGGGTGGGAGGGCAGCCGCACCTGACACCTGGCGCCTCCCTTCCCCCCTTGCTACACCTCTCCCTCCTGTAGTCGCTTGGCGAAGCCCTGCCGGAGCCCTGCTGCATCCACCACCACACCGTCGTGTTGTTGGATCTTCATCAACCTCTCCTTCCCCCCTTGCTGGATCAAGAAGGAGGAGACGTCACGCTGACCGTACGTGTGTTGAACGCGGAGGTGCTGTCCGTTCGGCGCTAGGATCTCCGGTGATTTGGATCACGACGAGAACGACTCTCTCAACCCCGTTCTCTTGAACGCTTCCGCACGCCATCTACAAGGGTATGTAGATGCACTCCTCTCTCTCGTTGCTAGATGAACTCATAGATTGATCTTGGTGAATGTAGGAAATTTTTTATTTTATGCAATGTTGCCCACAAATAATCCACAAACTTCATCCACAAAGATAAGGTGTAAGTCGGGATGCAATGTTCTGTCTCCTGCAAAAGGATTAGCTAGCAGTTTTTCTATCATACCCGAAGGAATCTCAAAGTGAATATTTTCATAAGGTTCAGTAGGTTGAGGAGGATCTCTTTGCTCTTCTGGTTGGGGTGAAGATACCCCAAACAATCCCCTCAAAGGATTAGTTTCCATAGTGACAAGTAATAGAAAATTTCAGCACACTATATAAAAGTTTCCTTACCAAGTTCCACTCACCAAAAGCTCTACACTCCCCGGCAACGGCACCAGAAAAGAGTCTTGATGACCCACAAGTGTAGGGGATCTATCGTAGTCCTTTCGATAAGTAAGAGTGTCGAACCCAACGAGGAGCAGAAGGAAATGATAAGCGGTTTTCAGTAAGCTTTTCTCTGCAAGCACTGAAATAATAGGTGATAGATAGTTTTGTGATAAGATAAATAGTAACGAGCAAAAAGTAAATAAAGTAAATAAAGTGCAGCAAGGTGGCCCAATCCTTTATGTAGCAAAGGATATGCCTGGACAAATTCTAATAATGAAGAAGGAGCTCCCGAGGACACATTGGGAATTATCGTCAAGCTAGTTTTCATCACGTTCGTAAGATTCGCGTTCGGTACTTTGATAATTTGATATGTGGGTGGACCGGCACTTGGGTACTGCCCTAACTTGGACAAGCATCCCACTTATGATTAACCCCTATTGCAAGCATCTGCAACTACAAAAAGGAGTATTAAGGTAAACCTAACCACAACATTAAACATATGGGTCCATATCAACCCCTAACGAAGCAACGCATAAACTAGGGTTTACGCTTCTGTCACTCTAGCAACCCATCATCTACTTATTACTTCCCTATGTCTTCCTCTAGGCCCAAATAATGGTGAAGTGTCATGTAGTCGACGTTCACATAACACCACTAGAGGAAAGACAACATACATCTCATCAAAATATCGAACGAATATCAAATTCACATGACTACTAATAGCAAGACTTCACCCATGTCCTCAGGAACAAACGTAACTACTCACAAAGCATATTCATGTTCATAACCAGAGGAGTAATAATATGCATAAAGGATCTGAACATATGATCTTCCACCAAGTAAACCAATTAGCATCAACTACAGGGAGTAATCAACACTACTAGCAACCCACAGATACCAATTTGTGGTTTTGATACAAGATTGGATACAAGAGATGAACTAGGGTTTTGAGAGGAGATGATGCTGGTGAAGATGTTGATGGAGATTGACCCCCTCCCGATGAGAGGATCGTTGGTGATAACGTTGGTGATGATTTCCCCCTCCCGGAGGGAAGTGTCCCCAGCAGAACAGCTCCGCTAGAGCCCTAGATTGATTCCGCCAAGGTTCCGCCTCGTGGCGGCGGAGTTTCGTCTCGTAAGCTTGCCCACTTTTTTTTCCAGGGTAAAAGTGATGATATAGCAGAAGATGGACGCCGGAGGCCCACCAGGGGGGCCAGGAGATAGGGGGCCGTGCCCTATAGGGGGGGGCGCCCCCTGTCTCCTGGATAGGGTGTGGGCCCCCTGGCCTATTTCTTTTGCTCATAAATTCTTAATAAATCCAAAAAGTTGTTTCGTGGAGTTTCAGGACTTTTGGAGTTGTGCAGAATAGGTTTCCAACATTTGCTCCTTTTCCAGCCAGAATTCCAGGTGCCGACATTCCCACTCTTCACGGTAAACCTTGTAAAATAAGAGAGAATAGTCATAAGTATTGAGATATAATGTGTAATGACAGCCCATAATGCAATGAATACTGATATAAAAGCATGATGCAAAATGGACGTATCAACTCCCCCAAGCTTAGACCTCGCTTGTCCTCAAGCGGAAGCCGAAATCGAAAAATATGTCCACATGTTTAGAGATAGAGGTGTCGATAAAAATAAAATACGTACATGAGGGCATCATGATCATTCTATTAACAGTAACATATATAGATTTTGTCATATGATTTCCTATGCTGAAGTAATAAACAATTCACAATGTCAAGTATGGTTCATAAACTTCATTGGGAACTAACAAACTATAATCTCAGTCATTGAAGCAATTGCAATTTATCGTAACATCAGAAAGAGTCAATAATGGAGATTTTCAACAAGCTCACATACTCAACTATCTCATAGTCTCCCATAATTGCTAGCACTCACACAATACTTGTGGTTATAGAGTTTCAGCCGGACACTGAGAAAGATAGGGGCTTATTGTGTTGCCTCCCAACGTATTCACCTTTAGGTGATGTCAACAATAATAGCCTATGCCAACTTACATCCAATTGGATATATGTATCATGATCTTTCAAACACGAGGAGCTTGCCAAAGGATAAAATGAAAAAGGGGAAATGTGAGGATCACCTTGACTCAAGCATAAAGTAAAAACATAAAGTAAAAGATAGGCCCTTCGCAGAGGGAAGCAGAGGTTGTCATGCGCGTTTAGGGTTGATGCACGAAATCTTAATGCCAAAGAATGTCACTTTATATTGCCCCTTGTATGTGGACCTTTATTATGCAATCCGTCGCTTTTATTACTTCCACAACAAGTTCGTACAAAGCTTATTTTCTCTGCACTAATAAGTCATACATATTGAGAGAGCAATTTTTATTGCTTGCACAGATGACAACTTACTTGAAGGATCTTACTCAATCCATAGGTAGGTATGGTGGACTCTCATGGCAAAACCGGGTTTGAGGATATTTGGAAGCACAAGTAGTATCTCTACTTGGTGCAAGGAATTTGGCTAGCAAGAGGGGGAAAGGCAAGCTCAACATGTTTGGAAGGTCAATGACAATATACTTTAACTGAGATGTCGGAAAACATAAACCATTACGTTGTCTTCCTTGTCCAGCATCAACTCTTTTAGCATGTCATACTTAATGAGTGCTTCACAATCATAAAAGATGTCCAAGATAATATATCTATATGTGAACCCCTCTTTCCTTATCACTTCCTATTAATTGCAACGATGACCAAGACTACGTTCATCAACTCTCAACAATTTTTATGCCTCCTACTTTCTATGTGTGAAGTTATCACTATCCATAAGATCAATATGAACTCTTTTGTTCTTTCTACTTTCTTAAGATCATAGCAACATAGCAAAGCCCTTGACTCAACACTAATCTTTATTATATATAGCACACGGACTCGCTTTCATAAAGAGATCACAATACAAAACTCAAAACTACTTGATATCAAAACTTCAATCTACTAGATCAAGATACTACTAAAAGGATCGAACTAAATAAAGCGGTAAAGATAGGAGTGTGATGGTGATACGATATCGGGGCACCTCCCCCAAGCTTGGCAGTTGCCAAGGGGAGTGCCCATACCCATGTGATTATTTCCTCGGAGGTGATGGAGGTGCTGATGATGACGGTGAATAATCGCACATCGAGCGTAAAAGCTCCTCCAATTTGCGGATAATGCCCTTGAGCCCAGCAATATGATCCTTCAACAAAATATTCTCCTGTGTGAGATACTTGTTCTGTATGCGGGCTAACTCAATCATCTTGAAAGCTTCAATCTCTGTTGAAGTGAAAAGGTTAGGTAAAGGTTGAGGGATGTCTTCTTCTTTCACCACCGGAGCTTGAACCTCCATGGCCTTCTTGATCCCTTCATCCTTGTTGATATCTTCTAGATCCTCTCTTTTCAACTCTATCTTCAATAGCCAAGCATCCTTGTCTTCGTTGTTGGAGGAGGGAGAAGTCATGGTGCTCTAAATCTAAAACGGAAACAGCTCGAAACGAAAACAGAGGATATTTGCGTGATAAAGTGGTCAAAACCTTTGGGAGTATATATAATGAATTTTTACCGACCAAATACATAACATACAAGAAAACGGAGTCCGGGAGGCACACGAGGTGCCCACGAGACAGGGGGGCGCGGCCTCCTCTCTCGTGGGAGCCTCGTGTCTCTTTCAGACTACTTCTTTCTTCCTAAAATTCTTAAATAATCCAAAACTGATAAAAATTGCCATTAGAGTTGTTTTGGAGTCGGTTTACTTACCGTACCACGTACATATGCCTTTTCGGGGTCTGGGACATTCTGGAAAGTGTTTCTTATTTATTCCTCGGGGGTTATGGTTTCAATAATATTAGTTTCAACATTGATAGGATTACCTGAAATATAATGTTTAATTCTTTGACCATTAACCACCCTCGTATTTGTGCCTCCGAAGTTGTTGATTTTTATAGCACCAGAACTATAGACCTCCTCGATAACGTAGGGACCTTCCCATTTTGAGAGAAGTTTTCTTGCAAAAAATCTTAAACGAGAGTTGAATAATAACACATAATCTCCTACATTATACTCACACTTTTGTATCCTTTTATCATGCCAGCGTTTGACTTTTTCTTTGAAAAGCTTGGCATTCTCATATGCTTGGGTTCTCCATTCATCAAGTGAGCTAATATCAAACAACCTCTTCTCACCGGCAAGTTTGAAGTCATAATTGAGCTCTTTAATAGCCCAATATGCTTTATGTTCAAGTTCAAGAGGTAAATGACATGCTTTTCCATAAACCATCTTATATGGAGACATACCCATAGGATTTTTGTATGCAGTTCTATTGGCCCATAATGCATCATCAAGTTTTTTGGACCAATTCTTTCTAGATCTATTCACAGTCTTTTGCAAAATTAATTTGAGCTCTCTATTGCTCAACTCTACTTGACCACTAGACTGCGGGTGATAAGGAGATGCGATTCTATGATTGACATCAAACTTAGCAAGCATCTTATGGAAAGCACCATGAATATAGTGTGAACCACCATCAGTCATAAGATATCTAGGGACTCCAAACCTCGGAAAAATAACTTCTTTAAGCATTTTAATAGAAGTGTTATGATCAGCACTTCTAGTTGGAATAGCTTCTACCCACTTAGTAATGTAATCAACAGCAACTAAAATATGTGTATAACCATTGGAGGCAGGAAAATGTCCCATATAATCAAAGCCCCAAACATCAAACGGTTCAATAACAAGAGAATAATTCATAGGCATTTCTTGACGTCTACTAATGTTACCTATTCTTTGACATTCATCACAAGATAAGACAAAGTTACGAGCATCTTTGAAGAGAGTAGGCCAATAAAAACCAGATTGTAGTACCTTGTGTGCAGTTCTATCTCCATCGTGGTGTCCTCCATAAGATTCAGAGTGACACTTGCATAGTATTTGTTCTTTTTCATGCTCAGGCACACAACGTCTAATAATTGTTGGAAATATGCCCTAGAGGCAATAATAAATTAGTTATTATTATATTTCCTTGTTCATGATAATTGTCTTTTATTCATGCTATAACTGTATTATCCGGAAATCGTAATACACGTGTGAATACATAGACCACAATATGTCCCTGGTGAGCCTCTAGTTGACTAGCTCGTTGTGATCAACAGATAGTCATGGTTTCCTGGCTATGGACATTGGATGTCGTTGATAACGGGATCACATCATTAGGAGAATGATGTGATGGACAAGACCCAATCCTAAGACTAGCACAAAAGATCGTGTAGTTCATTTGCTAGAGCTTTGCCAATGTCAAGTATCTCTTCCTTCGACCATGAGAGCGTGTAACTTCTGGATACCGTAGGAGTGCTTTGGGTGTATCAAACGTCACAACGTAACTGGGTGACTATAAAGGTGCACTACAGGTATCTCCGAAAGTATCTATTGTTTTATGCGGATCGAGACTGGGATTTGTCACTCCGTGTAAACGGAGAGGTATCTCTGGGCCCACTCGGTAGGACATAATCATATGCGCAATGTGACCAAGGAGTTGATCACGGGATGATGTGTTACGCAACGAGTAAAGTGACTTGCCGGTAACGAGATTGAACAAGGTATTGGATACCGACGATCGAATCTCGGGCAAGTAACATACCGATAGACAAAGGGAATTGAATACGGGATTGATTAAGTCCTTGACATCGTGGTTCATCCGATGAGATCATCGTGGAACATGTGGGAGCCATCATGGGTATCCAGATCCCGCTGTTGGTTATTGGACCGGAGAACGTCTCGGTCATGTCCTGCATGTCTCCCGAACCCGTAGGGTCTACACACTTAAGGTCGATGACGCTAGGGTTATAAAGGAAGCTTGTATGTGGTTACCTGAATGTTGTTCGGTAGTCCCGGATGAGATCCAGGACGTCACGAGGAGTTTTGGAATGGTCCGGAGGTAAAGATTAGTATATAGGAAGTCCTGTTTCCGGCCATCGGCTAGTTTCGGGGTCATCGGGTACTTGTACCGGGACCACCGGAGGGGTCCCGGGGGCCCACCGGGTGGGACCACCTGCCCCGCGGGGCCACATGGGCTGTAGCGGGGTTGCGCCTTGGGCTACATGGGCCCAAGGGCACCAGCCCCTAGAGGCCCATGCGTCCAAGACTATAGGAGAAAGGGGAGAGTCCTAAAGGGGGAAGGCACCCTCCGAGGTGCCATTGGGGAGGATGGACTCCTCCCCCCCTCATTATGGCCGCAACCCCCTTCTTGGACTTGGAGGGCAAGAAACCAGCCCCTCCACCCCTATATATAGTGGGGAGGCGCATGGGAGCGATACACGAAGTTCTGGCACAACCCTACCTCTCTCCCTACTCCTCCTCTCCCATGGTGCTTGGCGAAGCCCTGCTGGATTGCCACGCTCCTCCACCACCACCACGCCGTTGTGCTGCTGTTGGATGGAGTCTTCCTCAACCTCTCCCTCTCTCCTTGCTGGATCAAGGCGTGGGAGATGTCACCGGGCTGTACGTGTGTTGAACGCGGAGGTGCCGTCCGTTCGGCACTAGGATCATCGGTGATTTGAATCACGACGAGTACGACTCCATCAACCCCGTTCACTTGAACGCTTCCGCTTAGCGATCTACAAGGGTATGTAGATGCACTCTCTTTCTACTCGTTGCTGGTCTCTCCATAGATAGATCTTGGTGACACGTAGGAAAATTTTGAATTTCTGCTATGTTCCCCAACAGTGGCATCATGAGCTAGGTCTATTGCGTAGATTCTTTGCACGAGTAGAACACAAAGTAGTTGTGGGCGTTGATGTTGTTCAATATGCTTACCGTTACTAGTCCAATCTTGTTTCGACGGTATTGTGGGATGAAGCGGCCCGGACCGACCTTACACGTACTCTTACGTGAGACAAGTTCCACCGATTGACATGCACTTGGTGCATAAGGTGGCTAGCGGGTGCCAGTCTCTCCCACTTTAGTCGGAACGGATTCGATGAAAAGGGTCCTTATGAAGGGTAAATAGCAATTGGCATATCACGTTGTGGTCTTGCGTAGGTAAGAAACGTTCTTGCTAGAAACCCATAGCAGCCACGTAAAACATGCAACAACAATTAGAGGACGTCTAACTTGTTTTTGCAGGGTATGCTATGTGATGTGATATGGCCAAGAAGAATGTGATGAATGATATGTGATGTATGAGATTGATCATGTTCTTGTAATAGGATTCACGACTTGCATGTCGATGAGTATGACAACCGGCAGGAGCCATAGGAGTTGTCTTTATTTATTGTATGACCTGCGTGTCATTGAAGAACGCCATGTAAACTACTTTACTTTATTGCTAAACGCGTTAGTCATAGAAGTAGAAGTAGTCATTGGCGTGACAACTTCATGAAGACACGATGATGGAGATCATGATGATGGAGATCATGGTGTCGTGCCGGTGACGATGATGATCATGGAGCCCCGAAGATGAAGATCAAAAGGAGCAAAATGATATTGGCCATATCATGTCACTATTTGATTGCATGTGATGTTTATCATGTTTATGCATCTTGTTTGCTTAGGACGACGGTAGTAAATAAGATGATCCCTTACAACAATTTCAAGAAGTGTTCTCCCCTAACTGTGCACCGTTGCTACAGTTCGTCGCTTCTAAGCACCACGTGATGATCGGGTGTGATGGATTCTTACGTTCACATACAACGGGTGTAAGACAGTTTTACACAGCGAAAACACTTAGGGTTAACTTGACGAGCCTAGCATGTGCAGACATGGCCTCGGAACACGGAGACCGAAAGGTCGAGCATGAGTCGTATGGTAGATACGATCAACATGAAGATGTTCGCCGATGATGACTAGTCCGTCTCACGTGATGATCGGACACGGCCTAGTTGACTCGGATCATGTGATCACTTAGATGACCAGAGGGATGTCTATCTAAGTGGGAGTTCATAAGATGAACTTAATTATCCTGAACATAGTCAAAAGACCTTTTGCAAATTATGTCGTAAGCTCGCGCTTTAGTTCCACTGTTTAGATATGTTCCTAGAGAAAATATAGTTGAAAGTTGATAGTAGCGATTATGCGATCAGTAGAAAGCTTATGTCCTTAA
The DNA here is from genome assembly GCF_018294505.1 of Triticum aestivum. Lineage (NCBI taxonomy): Eukaryota > Viridiplantae > Streptophyta > Magnoliopsida > Poales > Poaceae > Triticum > Triticum aestivum. Next base: position 14,331,031 of record NC_057804.1, read on the forward strand.
TGCACCGCTCAGTGTGCTGAACCCCAACGTCATTTGTCGATGTTGCAAACATCGGACATACACGTTTTGATAACTACGTGATAGTTCAATTAAATGGTTTAAGTAGAGGCACCAAAGACGTTTTCGAAACTTCGCGGAACATATGAGATGTTTCGAGGGCTGAAATTGGGATTTCTGGCTCGTGCCCACGTCAAGAGGTATAAGACCTCCGACGATTTTCTTAGCCTGCAAACTAAGGGAGAAAAGCTCAATCGTTGAGCTTGTGCTCAGATTGTCTGAGCACAACAATCACTTGAATCGAGTGGGAGTTGATCCTCCAGATGAGATAGTGATGTTTCCCCAAAGTCATTGCCACCAAGCTGCTAGAGCTTCGTGATTAACTATAACATATCAGGGATAGATATGATGATCCTTGAAATATTCATGATGTTTGACACCGCGAAAGTAGAAATCAAGAAGGAGCATCAATTGTTGATGGTTGGTGAAACCACTAGTTTCAAGAAGGGCAAGGGAACAAAGGGATACTTCATGAAACGGCAATTCAGCTGCTGCTCTAGTTAAGAAACCCAAGGTTGAACCCAAACCCGAGACTAAGTGCTTCTGTAATAGGGGAACAACCACTGGAGCAGCATTACCCTAGATACTTGGTAGATGAGAAGGCTGGCAAGGTCGATAGAAGTATATTGGATATACATTATGTTAATGTGTACTTTACTAGTACTCCTAGTAGCACCAGGGTATTGGATACCGGTTCGGTTGCTAAGTGTTAGTAACTCGAAATAAAAGCTACGGAATAAACGGAGACTAGCTAAAGGTGAGATGACGATATATGTTGGAAGTGTTTCCAAGGTTGATATGATCAAGCATCGCACGCTCCCTCTACCACCGAGATTGGTGTTTGCGTTGAGCATAGACATGATTGGATTATGTCTATCGCAATACGGTTATTCATTTAAGGAGAATAATGGTTACTCTATTTTTGAATAATACCTTCAATGGTCTTGCACCTAAAGGAATGGTTTATTGAATCTCGGTCGTAGTGATACACATTTTCATGCCAAAAGATATAAGATAGTAATTATAGTACCACTTACTTGTGGCACTGCCATGTAAGTCACAATGGTATAAAACGCATGAAGAAGCTCCATGTTGATGGATCTTTGGACTCACTCGTTTTTGAAAAGTTTGAGACATGCGAACCATGTCTATTGGTGTGTATGCATGAAGAAACTCCATGCAAATGGATCGTTCAGACTCACTTGATTTTGAATCACTTGAGATATGCAAATCATACCACATGGGCAAGATGACTGAAAAGCCTCATTTTCAGTAAGATGGAACAAGATAGCAACTTGTTGGAAGTAACACATTTTGATGTGTGCAGTCGAATGAGTGCTGAGGCATGCAGTGAATATCATTATGTTCTTACTTCACAGATGATTCGAGTAAATGTTGAGTATATTTACTTGATGAAACACAAGTCTGAATTATTGAATGGTTCAAGTAATTTCAGAGTGAAGTAGCAGATCATTGTGACAAGAGGATAAAATGTCTATGATATGATCATAGAGATGAATATCTGAGTTACGAGTTTTGGCGCACAATTAAGACATTGTGGAAATTGTTTCGCAATTAATACCGCCTGGAACACCATAATGTGATGGTGTGTCCGAACATCATAGTTGCACCCTATTGGATATGGTGCGTACCATGATGTCTCTTATCGAATTACCACTATCGTTCATGGGTTAGGCATTAGAGACAACCACATTCACTTTAAATAGGGCACCACGTAATTCCGATGAGATGACACCGTATGAATTATGGTTTAGAGAAACCTAAGTTGTCGTTTCTTAAAAGTTTGGGGCTGCGACGCTTATATGAAAAAGTTTCAGGTTGATAAGCTCGAACCCAAAGCGGATAAAATGCATCTTCATAGGAAACCCAAAACAGTTGGGTATACCTCCTAATTCAGATCCGAAAGCAATATGGATTGTTTCTAGAATCGGGTCCTTTCTCGAGGAAAAGTTTCTCTCGAAAGAATTGAGTGGGACGATGGTGGAGACTTGATGAGGTTATTGAACCGTCTCTTCAACTAGTGTGTGACAGGGCACATGGAGTTGTTCCTGTGGCACCTACACCAATTGAAGTGGAAGCTTATGATATTGATCATGAAACTTCGGATCAAGTCACTCCCAAACCTTGTAGGATGACAAGGATGCGTACTACTTCAGAGTGGTACGTAATCCCGTCTTGAAGGTCATGTTGCTAGACAACAATGAACCTACGAGCTATGGAGAAGCGATGGTGGGCCCGGATTCCGATAAATGGCTTGAGGCCATAAAATCCGAGAGAGGATCCATGTATGAAAACAAAGTGTAGACTTTGGCAGAACGGCTCAATGGTCGTAAGGCTAATGAGTACAGATGGATTTCAAAAGGAAGACGGACAATGATGGTAAATGTCACCATTAAGAAAGCTCGACTTGTCGTTAAGATGTTTTCCGACAAGTTCAAGGAGTTGACTACGATGAGATTTTCTCACTCGTAGTGATGCTAAGAGTCTGTTGGAATTATATTAGTGATTATTGCATTATTTATGAAATCTTGCAGATAGGATGTCAAAACATTGTTTCCTCGACGATTTTAATGAGGAAAGGTTGTATGTGATACAACCGGAAGGTTTTGTCAATCCCGAAAGATGCTAAAAGGTATGCTAGCTCCAGCGATCCTTCTAAGGACTGGAGTAAGCATCTCGGAGTTGGAATGTACACTTTGATGAGATGATCAAAGATTTTGGGTTTGTACAAAGTTTATGAGAAACTTGTATTTCCAAAGAAGTGAGTGGGAGCACTATAGAATTTCTGATGAGTATATGTTCTTGACATATTGTTGATCAGAAATGATGTAGAATTTCTAGAAAGCATATAGGGTTATTTGAAAGGTGTTTTCAATAGAAAACCTGGATCAAGATACTTGAACATTGAGCATCAAGATCTATAAGATAGATCAAAATGCTTAATAATACTTTTAAATGAGCACGTACCTTGACATAATCTTGAAGGTGTTCAAGATGGATCAGTCAAAGAAGGAGTTCTTGCCTGAGTTGTAAGGTATGAAGTTAAGACTTAAAGCTCGACCACGGCAGAAGAAAGAGGAAGGACGAAGGTCGTCCCCTATGCTTTTATCATAGGCTCTGTACAGTATACTATGCTGTGTACCGCACCTGAAGTGTGCCTTGCCATGAGTCAGTCAAGGGGTACAAGAGTGATCCAAGAATGGATCACAGGACAGCGGTCAAAGTTATCCTTAGTAACTAGTGGACTAAGGAATTTTCTCGATTATGGAGGTGGTAAAAGAGTTCGTCGTAAAGGGTTACGTCGATGCAAGCTTAACACCTATCCGGATAGCTCTGAGTAGAGATACCGGATACGTATGATGGAGCAACAATTTAGAATAGCTCCAAGTGGAACAGTTATTTGGAATAGCTTCAAATAGAGCGTGGTAGCTGCATCTAGGAGATGACATAGAGATTTGTAAAGCACACACGGATCTAAAAGGTTCAGACCAGTTGACTATAACCTCTCTCACAAGCATAACATGATCAAACCCAGAACTCATCGAGTGTTAATCACATGGTAGATGTGAACTAGATTAATGACTCTAGTAAACTCTTTGGGTGTTAGTCACATGGGGATGTGACCTTGAGTGTTAATCACATATCGATGTGAGCTAGATTATTGACTCTAGTGCAAGTGGGAGACTGTTGGAAATATGCCCTAGAGGCAATAATAAATTATTATTATTATATTTCCTTGTTCATGATAATTGTCTTTTATTCATGCTATAACTGTATTATCCGGAAATCGTAATACACGTGTGAATACATAGACCACAATATGTCCCTAGTGAGCCTCTAGTTGACTAGCTCGTTGTGATCAACAGATAGTCATGGTTTCCTGGCTATGGACATTGGATGTCGTTGATAACGGGATCACATCATTAGGCGAATGATGTGATGGACAAGACCCAATCCTAAGACTAGCACAAAAGATCGTGTAGTTCATTTGCTAGAGCTTTGCCAATGTCAAGTATCTCTTCCTTCGACCATGAGAGCGTGTAACTCCTGGATACCGTAGGAGTGCTTTGGGTGTATCAAACGTCACAACGTAACTGGGTGACTATATGAAGGAAATATGCCCTAGAGGCAATAATAAAGTTATTATTTATTTCCTTATAATCATGATAAATGTTTATTATTCATGCTAAAATTGTATTTACCGGAAACATAATACATGTGTGAATACATAGACAAACATAGTGTCACTAGTATGCCTCTACTTGACTAGCTCGTTAATCAAAGATGGTTATGTTTCCTAACCATGAAACAAAGAGTTGTTATTTGATTAACGAGGTCACATCATTAGTAGAATGATCTGATTGACATGACCCATTCCATTAGCTTAGCACCCGATCGTTTAGTATGTTGCTATTGCTTTCTTCATGACTTATACATGTTCCTATGACTATGAGATTATGCAACTCCCGTTTACCGGAGGAACACTTTGGGTACTACCAAACGTCACAACGTAACTGGGTGATTATAAAGGAGTACTACAGGTGTCTCCAATGGTCGATGTTGGGTTGGCGTATTTCGAGATTAGGATTTGTCACTCCGATTGTCGGAGAGGTATCTCTGGGCCCTCTCGGTAATACACATCACATAAGCCTTGCAAGCATTACAACTAATATGTTAGTTGTGAGATGATGTATTACGGAACGAGTAAAGAGACTTGCCGGTAACGAGATTGAACTAGGTATTGGATACCGACGATCGAATCTCGGGCAAGTAACATACCGATGACAAAGGGAACAACGTATGTTGTTATGCGGTCTGACCGATAAAGATCTTCGTAGAATATGTAGGAGCCAATATGGGCATCCAGGTCCCGCTATTGGTTATTGACCGGAGACGTGTCTCGGTCATGTCTACATTGTTCTCGAACCCGTAGGGTCCGCACGCTTAAGGTTACGATGACAGTTATATTATGAGTTTATGCATTTTGATGTACCGAAGGTTGTTCGGAGTCCCGGATGTGATCACGGACATGACGAGGAGTCTCGAAATGGTCGAGACGTAAAGATTGATATATTGGAAGCCTATATTTGGATGTCGGAAGTGTTCCGGGTGAAATCGGGATTTTACCGGAATACCGAGAGGGTTACCGGAACCCCCCGGGAGCTATTTGGGCCATAGTGGGCCTTAGTGGAAAAGAGAAGGGGCTGCCCTAGATGGGCTGCGCGCCACCCCCTTCCCCTAGTCCTATTAGGACTAGGAGAGGTGGCCGGCCCCCTCCTCCTCTTTTCCCCTCCGAGGAATCCTAGTTGGACTAGGATTGGAGGGGGAATCCTACTCCCAGAGGGAGTAGGACTCTCCTGCGCCTCCCCCCTTGGCCGGCCAGCCTCCCCTCCTCTCCTCCTTTATATACGGAGGCAGGGGCACCTCTAAACACACAAGTTGACACAAGTTGATCCACGTGATCGATTCCTTAGCCGTGTGCGGTGCCCCCTGCCACCATATTCCTCGATAATACTGTAGCGGAGTTTAGGCGAAGCCCTGCTGCTGTAGTTCATCAAGATCGTCACCACGCCGTCGTGCTGACGGAACTCTTCCCCGACACTTTGCTGGATCGGAGTCCGGGGATCGTCATCGAGCTGAACGTGTGCTCGAACTCGGAGGTGCCGTAGTTTCGGTGCTTGATCGGTTGGATCGTGAAGACGTACGACTACTTCCTCTACGTCGTGTCATCGCTTCCGCAGTCGGTCTGCGTAGGGTACGTAGACAATACTCTTCCCCTCGTTGCTATGCATCACATGATCTTGCGTGTGCGTAGGAAATTTTTTGAAATTACTACGAAACCCAACAGTGGTATCAGAGCCTAGGTTATTGATGTTGATGTTATATGCACGAGTAGAACACAAGTAAGTTGTGGACGATACAAGTCATACTGCCTACCAGCATGTCATACTTTGGTTCGGCGGTATTGTTGGACGAGACGACCCGGACCAACCTTACGCGTACGCTTACGCGAGACCGGTTCCCTCGACGTGCTTTGCACAGAGATGGCTTGCGGGCGACTGCCTCTCCAACTTTAGTTGAACCAAGTATGGCTACGCCCGGTCCTTGCGAAGGTTAAAACGGAGTCTATTTGACAAACTATCGTTGTGGTTTTGATGCGTAGGTGAGATTGGTTCTTACTTAAGCCCGTAGCAGCCACGTAAAACATGCAACAACAAAGTAGAGGACGTCTAACTTGTTTTTGCAGGGCATGTTGTGATGTGATATGGTCAAGGCATGATGCTGAATTTTATTGTATGAGATGATCATGTTTTGTAACCAAGTTATCGGCAACTGGCAGGAGCCATATGGTTGTCGCTTTATTGTATGCAATGCAATCGCGATGTAATGCTTTACTTTATTACTAAACGGTAGTGATAGTCGTGGAAGCATAAGATTGGCGAGACGACAACGATGCTACGATGGAGATCAAGGTGTCGCGCCGGTGACGATGGTGATCATGACGGTGCTTCGGAGATGGAGATCACAAGCACAAGATGATGATGGCCATATCATATCACTTATATTGATTGCATGTGATGTTTATCTTTTTATGCATCTTATCTTGCTTTGATTGACGGTAGCATTATAAGATGATCTCTCACTAAATTATCAAGAAGTGTTCTCCCTGAGTATGCACCGTTGCCAAAGTTCGTCGTGCCCAGACACCACGTGATGATCGGGTGTGATAAGCTCTACGTCCATCTACAACGGGTGCAAGCCAGTTTTGCACACGCAGAATACTCAGGTTAAACTTGACGAGCCTAGCATATGCAGATATGGCCTCGGAACACGGAGACCGAAAGGTCGAGCGTGAATCATATAGTAGATATGATCAACATAACGATGTTCACCATTGAAAACTACTCCATCTCACGTGATGATCGGTTATGGTTTAGTTGATTTGGATCACGTGATCACTTAGAGGATTAGAGGGATGTCTATCTAAGTGGGAGTTCTTTAGTAATATGATTAATTGAACTTAAAATTTATCATGAACTTAGTCCCTGATAGTATCTTGCTTGTTTATGTTGATTGTAGATAGATGGCTCGTGCTGTTGTTCCGTTAAATTTTAATGCGTTCCTTGAGAAAGCAAAGTTGAAAGATGATGGTAGCAATTACACGGACTGGGTCCGTAACTTGAGGATTATCCTCATTGCTGCACAGAAGAATTACGTCCTGGAAGCACCGCTGGGTGCCAGGCCTGCTGCTGGAGCAACGCCAGATGTTATGAACGTCTGGCAGAGCAAAGCTGATGACTACTCAATAGTTCAGTGTGCCATGCTTTACGGCTTAGAATCGGGACTTCAACGACGTTTTGAACGTCATGGAGCATATGAGATGTTCCAGGAGTTGAAGTTAATATTTCAAGCAAATGCCCGGATTGAGAGATATGAAGTCTCCAATAAGTTCTATAGCTGCAAGATGGAGGAGAACAGTTCTGTCAGTGAGCATATACTCAAAATGTCTGGGTATAATAATCACTTGATTCAATTGGGAGTTAATCTTCCGGATGATTGCGTCATCGACAGAATTCTCCAATCACTGCCACCAAGCTACAAGAGCTTCGTGATGAACTATAATATGCAAGGGATGAACAAGACTATTCCCGAGCTCTTCGCAATGCTGAAAGCTGCGGAGGTAGAAATCAAAAAGGAGCATCAAGTGTTGATGGTTAACAAAACCACTAGTTTCAAGAAAAAGGGCAAAGGAAAGAAGAAAGGGAACTTCAAGAAGAACAGCAAGCAAGTTGCTGCTCAAGATAAGAAACCCAAGTCTGGACCTAAGCCTGAAACTGAGTGCTTCTACTGCAAGCAGACTGGTCACTGGAAGCGGAACTGCCCCAAGTATTTGGCGGATAAGAAGGATGGCAAGGTGAACAAAGGTATATATGATATACATGTTATTGATGTGTACCTTACTAGAGCTCGCAGTAGCACCTGGGTATTTGATACTGGTTCTGTTGCTAATATTTGCAACTCGAAACAGGGACTACAGAATAAGCGGGCACTGGCAAAGGACGAGGTGACGATGCGCGTGGGAAACGGTTCCAAAGTCGATGTGATCGCGGTCGGCACGCTACCTCTACATCTACCTTCGGGATTAATATTAGACCTAAATAATTGTTATTTGGTGCCAGCGTTGAGCATGAACATTATATCTGGATCTTGTTTAATGCGAGACGGTTATTCATTTAAATCAGAGAATAATGGTTGTTCTATTTATATGAGTAATATCTTTTATGGTCATGCACCCTTGAAGAGTGGTCTATTCTTACTGAATCTCGATAGTAGTAATACACATATTCATAATGTTGAAACCAAAAGATGCAGAGTTGATAATGAAAGTGCAACTTATTTGTGGCACTGTCGTTTAGGTCATATCGGTGTAAAACGCATGAAGAAACTCCATACTAATGGACTTTTGGAACCACTTGATTATGAATCACTTGGTACTTGCGAACCGTGCCTCATGGGCAAGATGACTAAAACACCGTTCTCCGGTACTATGGAGAGAGCAACAGATTTGTTGGAAATCATACATACCGATGTATGTGGTCCGATGAATATTGAGGCTCGTGGCGGATATCGTTATTTTCTCACCTTCACAGATGATTTGAGCAGATATGGATATATCTACTTAATGAAGCATAAGTCTGAAACATTTGAAAAGTTCAAAGAATTTCAGAGTGAAGTTGAAAATCATCGTAACAAGAAAATAAAGTTTCTACGATCTGATCGTGGAGGAGAATATTTGAGTTACGAGTTTGGTGTACATTTGAAAAACTGTGGAATAGTTTCACAACTCACGCCACCCGGAACACCACAGCGCAATGGTGTGTCCGAACGTCGTAATCGTACTTTACTAGATATGGTGCGATCTATGATGTCTCTTACAGATTTACCGCTATCATTTTGGGGTTATGCTTTAGAGACGGCCGCATTCACGTTAAATAGGGCACCATCAAAATCCGTTGAGACGACGCCTTATGAACTATGGTTTGGCAAGAAACCAAAGTTGTCGTTTCTTAAAGTTTGGGGCTGCGATGCTTATGTGAAAAAGCTTCAACCTGATAAGCTCGAACCCAAATCGGAGAAATGTGTATTCATAGGATACCCAAAGGAAACTGTTGGGTACACCTTCTATCACAGATCCGAAGGCAAAACATTCGTTGCTAAGAATGGATCATTTCTAGAGAAGGAGTTTCTCTCGAAAGAAGTGAGTGGGAGGAAAGTAGAACTTGACGAGGTAACTGTACCTGCTCCCTTACTGGAGAGTAGTTCATCACAGAAAACTGTTTCAGTGACACCTACACCGGTTAGTGAGGAAGCCAATGATAATGATCATGAAACTTCAGATCAAGATACTACTGAACCACGTAGATCAACCAGAGTAAGATCCGCGCCAGAGTGGTACGGAAATCCTGTTCTGGAAGTCATGCTACTAGATCATGATGAACCTACGAACTATGAAGAAGCGATGGTGAGCCCAGATTCCGCAAAGTGGCTTGAAGCCATGAAATCTGAGATGGGATCCATGTATGAGAACAAAGTATGGACTTTGGTTGACTTGCCCGATGATCGGCAAGCAATTGAGAATAAATGGATCTTTAAGAAGAAGACTGACGCTGATGGTAATGTTACTGTCTACAAAGCTCGACTTGTCGCAAAAGGTTTTCGACAAGTTCAAGGATTGACTACGATGAGACCTTCTCACCCGTAGCGATGCTTAAGTCCGTCCGAATCATGTTAGCGATTGCCGCATTTTATGATTATGAAATTTGGCAGATGGATGTCAAAACTGCATTCCTGAATGGATTTCTGGAAGAAGAGTTGTATATGATGCAACCAGAAGGTTTTGTCGATCCAAAGGGAGCTAACAAAGTGTGCAAGCTCCAGCGATCCATTTATGGACTGGTGCAAGCCTCTCGGAGTTGGAATAAACGTTTTGATAGTGTGATCAAAGCATTTGGTTTTATACAGACTTTCGGAGAAGCCTGTATTTACAAGAAAGTGAGTGGGAGCTCTGTAGCATTTCTGATATTATATGTGGATGACATATTACTGATTGGAAATGATATAGAATTTCTGGATAGCATAAAGGGATACTTGAATAAAAGTTTTTCAATGAAAGACCTCGGTGAAGCTGCTTACATATTAGGCATTAAGATCTATAGAGATAGATCAAGACGCTTAATTGGACTTTCACAAAGCACATACCTTGACAAAATTTTGAAGAAGTTCAAAATGGATCAAGCGAAGAAAGGGTTCTTGCCTGTGTTACAAGGTGTGAAATTGAGTAAGACTCAATGCCCGACCACTGCAGAAGATAGAGAGAATATGAAAGATGTTCCCTATGCATCTGCCATAGGCTCTATCATGTATGCAATGCTGTGTACCAGACCTGATGTGTGCCTTGCTATAAGTTTAGCAGGGAGGTACCAAAGTAATCCAGGAGTGGATCACTGGACAGCGGTCAAGAACATCCTGAAATACCTGAAAAGGACTAAGGATATGTTTCTCGTATATGGAGGTGACAAAGAGCTCATCGTAAAAGGTTACGTTGATGCAAGCTTTGACACTGATCCGGACGATTCTAAATCGCAAACCGGATACGTGTTTACATTAAACGGTGGAGCTGTCAGTTGGTGCAGTTCTAAACAAAGCGTTGTAGCGGGATCTACATGTGAAGCGGAATACATAGCTGCTTCGGAAGCAGCAAATGAAGGAGTCTGGATGAAGGAGTTCATATCCGATCTAGGTGTCATACCTAGTGCATCGGGTCCAATGAAAATCTTTTGTGACAATACTGGTGCAATTGCCTTAGCAAAGGAATCCAGATTTCACAAAAGGACCAAACACATCAAGAGACGCTTCAACTCCATCCGGGATCTAGTCCAGGTGGGAGACATAGAGATTTGCAAGATACATACGGATCTGAATGTTGCAGACCCGTTGACTAAGCCTCTTCCACGAGCAAAACATGATCAGCACCAAGGCTCCATGGGTGTTAGAATCATTACAGTGTAATCTAGATTATTGACTCTAGTGCAAGTGGGAGACTGAAGGAAATATGCCCTAGAGGCAATAATAAAGTTATTATTTATTTCCTTATAATCATGATAAATGTTTATTATTCATGCTAAAATTGTATTTACCGGAAACATAATACATGTGTGAATACATAGACAAACATAGTGTCACTAGTATGCCTCTACTTGACTAGCTCGTTAATCAAAGATGGTTATGTTTCCTAACCATGAAACAAAGAGTTGTTATTTGATTAACGAGGTCACATCATTAGTAGAATGATCTGATTGACATGACCCATTCCATTAGCTTAGCACCCGATCGTTTAGTATGTTGCTATTGCTTTCTTCATGACTTATACATGTTCCTATGACTATGAGATTATGCAACTCCCGTTTACCGGAGGAACACTTTGGGTACTACCAAACGTCACAACGTAACTGGGTGATTATAAAGGAGTACTACAGGTGTCTCCAATGGTCGATGTTGGGTTGGCGTATTTCGAGATTAGGATTTGTCACTCCGATTGTCGGAGAGGTATCTCTGGGCCCTCTCGGTAATACACATCACATAAGCCTTGCAAGCATTACAACTAATATGTTAGTTGTGAGATGATGTATTACGGAACGAGTAAAGAGACTTGCCGGTAACGAGATTGAACTAGGTATTGGATACCGACGATCAAATCTCGGGCAAGTAACATACCGATGACAAAGGGAACAACGTATGTTGTTATGCGGTCTGACCGATAAAGATCTTCGTAGAATATGTAGGAGCCAATATGGGCATCCAGGTCCCGCTATTGGTTATTGACCGGAGACGTGTCTCGGTCATGTCTACATTGTTCTCGAACCCATAGGGTCCGCACGCTTAAGGTTACGATGACAGTTATATTATGAGTTTATGCATTTTGATGTACCGAAGGTTGTTCGGAGTCCCGAATGTGATCACGGACATGACGAGGAGTCTCGAAATGGTCGAGACGTAAAGATTGATATATTGGAAGCCTATATTTGGATGTCGGAAGTGTTCCGGGTGAAATCGGGATTTTACCGGAATACCGAGAGGGTTACCGGAACCCCCCGGGAGCTTTTGGGCCATAGTGGGCCTTAGTGGAAAAGAGAAGGGGCTGCCCTAGATGGGCTGCGCGCCACCCCCTTCCCCTAGTCCTATTAGGACTAGGAGAGGTGGCCGGCCCCCTCCTCCTCTTTTCCCCTCCGAGGAATCCTAGTTGGACTAGGATTGGAGGGGGAATCCTACTCCCAGAGGGAGTAGGACTCTCCTGCGCCTCTCCCCCTTGGCCGGCCAGCCTCCCCTCCTCTCCTCCTTTATATACGGAGGCAGGGGCACCTCTAAACACACAAGTTGACACAAGTTGATCCACGTGATCGATTCCTTAGCCGTGTGCGGTGCCCCCTGCCACCATATTCCTCGATAATACTGTAGCGGAGTTTAGGCGAAGCCCTGCTGCTGTAGTTCATCAAGATCGTCACCACGCCGTCGTGCTGACGGAACTCTTCCCCGACACTTTGCTGGATCGGAGTCCGGGGATCGTCATCGAGCTGAACGTGTGCTCGAACTCGGAGGTGCCGTAGTTTCGGTGCTTGATCGGTTGGATCGTGAAGACGTACGACTACTTCCTCTACGTCGTATCATCGCTTCCGCAGTCGGTCTGCGTAGGGTACGTAGACAATACTCTTCCCTTCGTTGCTATGCATCACATGATCTTGCGTGTGCGTAGGAAATTTTTTGAAATTACTACGAAACCCAACACTATAAAGGTGCACTACAGGTATCTCCGAAAGTATCTATTGTTTTATGCGGATCGAGACTGGGATTTGTCACTCCGTGTAAACGGAGAGGTATCTCTGGGCCCACTCGGTAGGACATAATCATATGCGCAATGTGACCAAGGAGTTGATCACGGGATGATGTGTTACGGAACGAGTAAAGTGACTTGCCGGTAACGAGATTGAACAAGGTATTGGATACCGACGATCGAATCTCGGGCAAGTAACATACCGATAGACAAAGGGAATTGAATACGGGATTGATTAAGTCCTTGACATCGTGGTTCATCCGATGAGATCATCGTGTAACATGTGGGAGCCATCATGGGTATCCAGATCCCGCTGTTGGTTATTGACCGGAGAACGTCTCGGTCATGTCTACATGTCTCCCGAACCCGTAGGGTCTACACACTTAAGGTTCGATGACGCTAGGGTTATAAAGGAAGTTTGTATGTGGTTACCGAATGTTGTTCGGAGTCCCGGATGAGATCCCGGACGTCACGAGGAGTTCCGGAATGGTCCGGAGGTAAAGATTTATATATGGGAAGTCCTATTTTGGCCACCAGAAAATGTTCGGGATTTTTCGGTATTGTACCGGGAAGGTTCTAGAAGGTTCCGGAGTGGGGCCCACCTGCATGGGGGGACCCACATGGACATGGGTAGTGGGGGCAAGGCCCCACACCCCTGGTCAAGGCGCACCAAGATCCCCCCTTAGAAGGAATAAGATCATATCCCGAAGGGATAAGATCAAGATCCCTAAAAAGGGGGGGATAACAATCGGTGGGGAAGGAAATAATGAGATTTATTTCCTCCCACCTTGGCCAACGCCCCAATGGACTTGGAGGGCAAGAAACCAGCCCCTATAGTGGGGAGGCGCATGGGAGCGATACACGAAGTTCTGGCACAGCCCTACCTCTCTCCCTACTCCTCCTCTCCCATGGTGCTTGGCGAAGCCCTGCTGGATTGCCACGCTCCTCCACCACCACCACGCCGTTGTGCTGCTGTTGGATGGAGTCTTCCTCAACCTCTCCCTCTCTCCTTGCTGGATCAAGGCGTGGGAGACGTCACCGGGCTGTACGTGTGTTGAACGCGGAGGTGCCGTCCGTTCGGCACTAGGATCATCGGTGATTTGAATCACGACGAGTACGACTCCATCAACCCCGTTCACTTGAACGCTTCCGCTTAGCGATCTGCAAGGGTATGCAGATGCACTCTCTTTCTACTCGTTGCTGGTCTCTCCATAGATAGATCTTGGTGACACGTTGGAAAATTTTGAATTTCTGCTATGTTCCCCAACAATAATACCATCTACTCCTTTATAAAGGTGTGGATCATCCCAGAAGTAATGTCTTAAATCATAAAAGAACTTTTTCTTTTGCTGGTATGTGAAACTATGCGATATATATTTAGCAACAATGTAATTAGCATAATCAGCATACCAAGGAGCAGTACGAGAAGCATTGGCAACCGCTAATTATTCATCAGGAAAACTATCATTAATAGGCAGTGGGTCATCAAGAACATTCTCTAACCTAGACAAGTTGTCTGCAACAGGGTTCTCAGCTCCCTTTCTATCAATAATATGCAAGTCAAATTCTTGGAGCAAGAGAACCCATGTAATGAGTCTAGGCTTAGCATCTTTCTTTTCCATAAGATATTTAATAGCAGCATGATCAGTGTGAATAGTAACTTTGGAATCAACAATATAAGGTCTAAACTTATCACATGCAAACACAACTGCTAAGAACTCTTTTTTAGTAGTAGCATAATTTCTCTGGGCAGTATCAAGAGTCTTACTAGCATACTGGTTAACATTCAATTTCTTATCGACTCTTTGCCCTAAAACAGCACCTACAACATAATCACTAGCATCGCACATAATTTCAAAAGGTAAATTCCAATCAGGTGGCTGAACAATAGGTGAAGTGATCAAAGCTTTCTTAAGTGTTTCAAATGCTTCTACACAATCATCATCAAAGACAAAAGGAATATCTTTTTGCAATAAATTAGTCAGAGGCCTAGAGATTTTAGAAAAGTCCTTAATGAACCTCCTATAAAAGTCGGCATGACCAGGGAAACTTCTTATACCTTTTATGTCCTTGGGACATGGCATGTTTTCAATAGCATCAACTTTGGCTTTATCAACTTCAATACCTCTCTCGGAGATCTTGTGCCTCAAGACAATGCCTTCATTAACCATAAAGTGACACTTTTCCCAATTCAGGACGAGACTAGTGTCTTCGCATCTCTGCAAAACTCGATCAAGGTTTCTCAAACAATCATCAAAAGAGGATCCATAGACGGAGAAGTCATCCATGAATACCTCACAAATCTTTTCACAAAAATCAGAAAATATAGCCATCATGCATCTTTGAAAGGTAGCAGGTGCATTACATAAACCAAAAGGCATACATCTATAAGAAAAAGTACCAAAAGGGCAAGTAAATGTAGTTTTAGATTGATCCTTCGCGGACATAGGTATTTGAGAGAAGCCAGAATAACCATCTAGAAAGCAAAAATGTGTGTGTTTGGATAGCCTTTCTAGCATTTGATCAATAAAAGGTAAAGGGTAATGATCTTTCTTAGTAGCTTTATTTGACTTACGGAAATCAATTACCATCCTATAGCCTGTAATAATTCTTTGCGGGGTCAATTCATCTTTATCATTAGGAACAACGGTGATACCTCCCTTTTTAGGGACACAATGGACAGGGCTTACCCATTCACTATCAGCAACGGGATAAATAATACCTGCCTCAAGGAGTTTTAGAATCTCCTTTCTTGCCACTTCCTTCATTTTGGGGTTTAATCATCTTTGAGGATCTCTAACTAGTTTGGCATCCTCCTCCAATGTAATTTTGTGTTGACATAACGTGGGACTAACGCCCTTAAGATCATCCAGAGTATATCCAATAGCTGCTTGGTGCTTCTTCAGAGTTTTCAATAATCTTTCTTCTTCTTTCGCTGAAAGGTTAGCACTAATAATAACAGGATATATTTATTTTTCATCAACATAAGCATACTTGAGATTATCAGGTAAGGGTTTGAGTTCGAACATGGGATCACCCTTGGGTGGAGGGGGGTCCCCAAGAATTTCAACGGGAAGGTTATGTTTTAGCATAGGTTCTTGTTTAAGGAACACTTCATCTATTTCTTCCCTTTCCCTCATAAACATATTGTTTTCATGGTCTAACAAATATTGTTCTAACGGATCAGTTGGAGGAACAGCAATGGAAGCAAGACCAATAATTTCATCCTTACTAGGTGGTTCCCTTTCACGAGGTTGTCTACTAAACTTAGCGAAATTAAACTCATGAGACATACCATCTATGCCAACAGTGACAATATTCTTTTCACAATTAATCTTAGCACTAGCAGTATTCAAGAAGGGTCTACCAAAAATAATGGGACAAAAATCATCTTGTGGGGAACCAAGAACAAGAAAATCAGCAGGGTATTTAATCTTCCCACACAAGACTTCAACATCTCTAACAATCCCAATAGGTTTAATGGTGTCCCTATTAGCAAGCTTAATAGTAACATCAATGTCTTCTAATTCAACAGGTGAAATATTGTGCATAATTTCTTTATAAAGATCATAAGGTATCGCATTAGCACTAGCACCCATATCACATAAGCCATGATAACAATGATCTCCTATTTTAACAGAAATAACAGGCGTGCCTACAACAGGTCTACGTGTCTTAGTATCAGGTCTAGCAATATTAGCAGTTTCACCCAAGAAAGAGATAACATGCCCATCTAAGTCCTCATCCAAGAGATCTTTAATCATAGCAATACCAGGTTCAACATTAATTTGCTCAGGAGGTGTATAAGTCCTAGTATTACTCTTACGAACAACAGTCGAAGCTTTAACATGATATTTTATCCTAACAGGAAAAGGAGGTTTTTCGACATAAGCAGTAGGAATAATAGGATCACTATATGTAATAGTCTTTTCTTCGACTGTAATAGGTGCAACTATTTTCACTTCAACAGGAGGATTATATTTAAACCACTTCTCTTTAGGGAGATCAACGTGAGTAGCAAAAGTTTCACAAAAAGTAGCTACTATCTCAGAATCAAGTCCATACTTAGAGCTAAATCCACGGAAAGCATCGGTATCCATAAAAGAGTTAACACAATCGAACTTAAGTGTCATACCTGACTCCTTACCATCTTCGGAACCCCAATCTTCATAGTTGCGTTTAATTCTTTCCAATAAGTCCCATTTGAAATCAATAGTGTTCAGCATATAGGAACCAGCACAGGAAGTATCGAGCAAGTTGCGATTATCAAGGGAAAGCCGAGCATAAAAATTCTGAATAATCATTTCCCGAGAGAGCTCATGATTGGGGCATGAATATAACATTGACTTAAGACTCCCCCAAGCTTTAACGATGCTTTCTCCTTCGCGAGGCCAGAAATTATATATGTAATTACGATCACGATGAACAAGATGCATATGATAGAACTTCTAGTGAAATTCCAACTTCAGTCGCTTATAATTCCAAAATCTCGTATCATCACATAGCCTATACCATGTCATTGCATCTACCTTCAAAGATAAAGGGAAGACCTTCCTTTTGACAACATCATCGGGGATACCTGCAAGTTTAAATAATCCACAAACTTCATCCACAAAGATAAGGTGTAAGTCGGGATGCAATGCTCCGTCTCCTGCAAAAGGATTAGCTAGCAGTTTTTCTATCATACCCGAAGGAATCTCAAAGTGAATATTTTCATAAGGTTCAGTAGGTTGAGGAGCATCTCTTTGCTCTTCTGCTTGGGGTGAAGATACACCAAACAATCCCCTCAAAGGATTAGTTTCCATAGTGACAAGTAACAGAACATTTCAGCACACTATATAAATGTTTCCTTACCAAGTTCCACTCACCAAAAGCGCTACACTCCCCGGCAACGGCGCCAGAAAAGAGTCTTGATGACCCACAAGTGTAGGGGATCTATCATAGTCCTTTCGATAAGTAAGAGTGTCGAACCAAACGAGGAGCAGAAGGAAATGATAAGCGGTTTTCAGTAAGGTTTTCTTTGCAAGCACTGAAATAATAGGTGATAGATAGTTTTGTGATAAGATAAATAGTAACGAGCAAAAAGTAAATAAAGTAAATAAAGTGCAGCAAGGTGGCCCAATCCTTTATGTAGCAAAGGATAAGCCTGGACAAATTCTAATAATGAAGAAGGAGCTCCCGAGGACACATTGGGAATTATCGTCAAGCTAGTTTTCATCACGTTCGTAAGATTCGCGTTCGGTACTTTGATAATTTGATATGTGGGTGGACCGGCACTTGGGTACTGCCCTAACTTGGACAAGCATCCCACTTATCATTAACCCCTATTGCAAGCATCCGCAACTACAAAAAGGAGTATTAAGGTAAACCTAACCACAACATTAAACATATGGGTCCATATCAACCCCTAACGAAGCAACGCATTAACTAGGGTTTAAGCTTCTGTCACTCTAGCAACCAATCATCTACTTATTACTTCCCTATGCCTTTCTCTAGGCCCAAATAATGGTGAAGTGTCATGTAGTCGACGTTCACATAACACCACTAGAGGAAAGACAACATACATCTCATCAAAATATCGAACGAATATCAAATTCACATGACTACTAATAGCAAGACTTCACCCATGTCCTCAGGAACAAACGTAACTACTCACAAAGCATATTCATGTTCATAATCAGAGGAGTAATAATATGCATAAAGGATCTGAACATATGATCTTCCACCAAGTAAACCAATTAGCATCAACTAGAAGGAGTAATCAACACTACTAGCAACCCACAGGTACCAATTTGTGGTTTTGATACAAGATTGGATACAAGAGATGAACTAGGGTTTTGAGAGGAGATGGTGCTGGTGAAGATGTTGATGGAGATTGACCCCCTCCCGATGAGAGGATCGTTGGTGATAACGTTGGTGATGATTTCCCCCTCCCGGAGGGAAGTGTCCCCGGCAGAACAGCTCCGCTAGAGCCCTAGATTGATTCCGTCAAGGTTCCGCCTCGTGGTGGCGGAGTTTCGTCTCGTAAGCTTGCCCATGATTTTTTCCAGGGTAAAAGTGATGATATAGCAGAAGATGGACGTCGGAGGCCCACCAGGGGGCCCAGGAGATAGGGGGTCGCACCCTACAAGGGGGCGCCCCCCTGTCTCCTGGACTGGGTGTGGGCCCCTGGCCTATTTCTTTCGCTCATAAATTCTTAATAAATCCAAAAAGTTGTTTCGTGGAGTTTGAGGACTTTTGAAGTTGTGCGGAATAGGTTTCCAACGTTTGCTCCTTTTCCAGCCAGAATTCCAGCTGCCGGCATTCCCCCTCTTCGTGGTAAACCTTGTAAAATAAGAGAGAATAGCCATAAGTATTGAGATATAATGTGTAATGACAGCCCATAATGCAATAAATATTGATATAAAAGCATGATGCAAAATGGACGTATCAGGTAACATATTAGTTGTTGTGCTTCTAGAATAAAAAACAAAAAGAAGATAAAAAAGGGATAGGGGGGATTTCTTACAGCTACTCGTAGTAGTATTCATCTCTTCTTTGGCCTCAGCCCTACTTCACTCAATGCAATAATTGCAATCTCGGCCACCACGCTGTCCATCTTTTGTCTAGGTGCCATCGATTGTGCAAGTTCATTGCAGCTGATGTAGAGCGCGTCATAGTTTATGATTGGCTTTCTGTTTTGAAATTTGGCATATACAAAATAAAACAGAAAAAATGTTAGCTCGTGTATTGAAATGAATCAATTAAAAAAGAAACCCCAAAAAACCAGGCCTAAAGAAAGGTTGGATTTCCTTACCTAGTGCCGGCTTGCATTGTGTGGGTCACACTATACTGGCACACATCATCATAGATGTCGCGAACTTTCTTTGAGCAGTAGAATGGATCTGTGTTCTCTGGGCGTATGTATGGCGACCTGAGTTGAGCTGGTGCCCTTACAACTCTCCGCTCGTGCCCAACCGCTGCTGGAGTTCTTGATGAACTAGCGACGTTTTCTGTGTTTGTGGTTGCTGTGACTGGTGTTTTTGAATTTTGATCGTTGATTTGCCTTCCATTTCTTAGCCTCTCCTCCATTTCTTAGCCTCTCCTCTTCCTTTTCTTTCTTCAATGCAAATGCCTTTTCTGCCTCATAGCACACTTTTTGTAGCTCCTCCGGATCCAAGCCCCATTCATCTCCGCTTTCTGACATGCAGGCATCTAGGTTGCGTGGCTTCAGTTCTGTGGATTGGCCTCTGTTGGTGCCCTCATCTTCATGAAAACTTATGTTAAGATCGAAAGATGGACAGTCTTGTGTTGCTCTGACTGGGTGGTTGGTGTAGCTTGATGGTGTGAAGACAGGGTTTGATGAGCCACCTTGTGCCTGTTGCATTGCTTGCTGCTGCGCGAGTGGCCCCAGTCGTAGCTTCTCCCTAATCGTAGCCGTTGCCAACTATGCTGCATGGGCTTCCCTGGATTGCACTGATGTGGGTGTTCCCCCTTTCTTTTGGCTGCTAGTGGCTGGGCACGACTTGCTTGTTGTAGGAGTGCTGGAGCTGACCATGTATGGAACACCAGTGGCTGGACTTGGTGTGTGATGCACAAAACGGTCGAGAGGTGGGGCTGATGATATTGGGGTGACATCAGGTATTGTGATTTTTTCACTGCCCGGAGGTGTGTTGCCCTTGTTCCCATTTTCTACTGGTCCATCTGTATTTGCTGTTGTGTGAGTTTGCATTCCAAACCCATTGGTTGCTGTGTGACCCCGCTGGTTTACCTTGCCTGCAAGATTTGCATGGCTGCACTCTAGGGACTTGCCTGCCTTTGCACCCTCCCTAGCCGGCTTCGTCTCGGGTGCTGACTTCTGTTTGATAGTCACGTTTCCACTGTTCCTCGAGGGCAAAAAATTGGATATGAGTTCGTTTTGCTTTGAAGTTGTGTTCCTTGGGGAGGCAAAATCATCAGAGTTGTTTCCGCTGCACCTTGCTTGTCCATCTTCCCCTGACTCTGAGGTTGGCATAAACTTTGCAATGTCCTCCGGGATGCCCCCATGATGCTCGGACTCTTCGATTCTTATGCCCGGAATGCGTGCAGCCCTGCGATGCTTTGTCCTGTGTGAATTGATCCTAGAGTCCCTGGCATCCTCCCTATCCAGACTGCCGATCTCTTCAATGAAAATACCAATTCTATCCGACCATTCTGAGCACAATGAGCTAACCATTGCAGCGATTTTCCTCTTCTTCTGCATTAAGATGCATTTTCAAAAGGAAAAAAACACACGAAATAGAAATTTTAGGAAAAAAAATCATGAATCAAAAAATAAACCAGGTGGTTTTAAAACTAAAGAAGTATTATATAGGAAAAAAGAAACAACTACTGAAAAATTTGATGCATATGTGAGCAGAAGAGATAGGTGCAAAACTCTATTTTCTGCTCTATGTTTTCAGATGTAGGCAAAACTACTGAAAAAGAAATTTGAGAGGGCTATGCAACTTCACTGTAAAAAACAACTGAAAACAAAAATGGAAAGCTAGTGAAATTGTAAAATAAGAAGCTGGAGAACATACACTTATTTTGAATGTGGGTGGCAACTTTGAGAAAACAAACTTCTCAGTCTCCTCATACCCAACAAAAAGACTATTCATACGCCCATTGCTTGTGTATCTTGGCTTCATCTGGTGGGGTGAGTGAAAAAAGCATATTAGGCTAGTGTTGTTAAGCAGAAAAGCTATTGTGTCGCACCTGCCTGAACTAGTCGGGTAACATTGTAAACAAGACAAAAGAAAACAAAAAACCTGCTTTTAAAAAAGATGGATGAAAAAAAAAACTCACCCTAAGCTTGCCGTAGCCTCCTTGGGGGGTTTTGTCTGCCTTTGCGACTAGCCCTATACGTTTGTTGTCCCATGCCTCTACCCAGACTGGGAAATCTGGTGCTGCGATGTCTACCACCAGAGAATCTACATATAACACCTGTTTTGCAGCCACAAACACAAAAGAAAAGTTGGTAAAAATAAGTTGGGAATCAGTATGGGTTAGCCTTTCTCTTTTCTGCTATACTATACAACCAAGCATAAGTATGAAAAAAGAAGAAAAAAGAAAAAAAGAAGGAAAAAGAGCCTAGCAGGTGGTACTTATGACCATATGGTGCACACAACAGTTTACAACCTTCTTCTTGTTGCTACCCCCTAATGAAGATTTTATCTGATTCACTATGAATGCACAAAAGTTGAGCCTCTTCACTTTCTCTAGGTCGGCGACTATTGGGTAGCATCGAGCGCTGACATGTAAGCTCGTTATAGGGCACATGAAGGTACAAACTACCACAATCAGCCAAGCCCTCATGAAGTCGTCGTCTGCTCTCCCATTCATCTCTTTAATCATAGTGCAGACGGTTGTTATCTCGGGGGCGCACCCATTCTGAAAACCGAACCTGCTGTTTATGAAAGATATTGCTTCTGCATCCCACCCGTAGAACACTTCCTCCCCTGAATTGCGAAGACCCAAGGTGTGGTGGACGCTTTCGGCTGTTACGGCAATCTCGCCCCTGCTTGGGACAACGATGCACTCGCTAGCTGGGTCGTAGATCTGCATTACCCACCTGCTGAAGTCTGCGGGCATTGTTGTTGCTTTGATCTTCAGTATGCCTCCCAGATGGTAAGTTTCTATCAGATCCTTCTGCCGTTGGCCCAAGCTCTTGTTTAACTTTACTAGCCTTGCTGGCGATGCTCTGTTTCTACCTTCCTGAACTTGCTTCTTCCTAGGACGCCTATGGAATTGTATTACTCTTGCAGCTCCCTGTTAAAAGCGACATCAAAACACAAAGAAGGATGATTCTCTCTGATTCTCTGCAGAAAGTCATTTTGAAAAAAATGTTCAGTGGGGAGTGGGCAGGTACCTCGCCATTCTATTCATCCGTGGAGTCCTCCATTCTATTGTTGCCTTGCCTGCATTTGAAAAGGTAAGAAAATGAGTTAGAAGAAACTGACTACATTTTTGCCTACTCTTCTCATATCTGATTCCTACAAAAAAAACACACAAAATTGCCTATTATCTATTCTGATGCCCCTACTAAAACACAGTGTTTATTGCATACTGATCTATGACTAAATTGCATACAGAAACCACAGTAATGTCCTACATCAGTATGAAATTCACTTTTGCCCCTTTGTTCAACATTACTTTTGCCCCAGTACATCAGTACTGTTGCCCCCCGTTCATCAGTACTATTGCCCTAACAAAAAACAGATGTTGCTTATGAACACAAAAATGTTGAACACATATGTTACAGTGTTTTCATTGCTAGGAAAACATACTGACCACAACACATACTACCTTATACTACAGTATTACCTATTGAAACACAGATATATTGCATACTGAACCACAAAAAATTGCATACTGAACCACACATGTGCTGCCAAAAAATTGCCTACTAAAAATTGTGTCGGGTTGAGCGCCTCTCCTTCGTCATCTCACTCGTGCCATCTCCCTACCCCTCCTCGCTTGAGCCTCGGGTGCCGCACCTGAGCTGAGCACGAAACCACACCCAGCCTTCCTGCGCACGCACTCTGGCGACTACCCGCTGCTCCACCTCCACTAGTACCCCTCGCCCGGCCCTCGCCTTATCGCAGAAAAATCCCTCCCCTCTCTCCCTCCTCCTCGGGAGCATCTTCTCTCCCCACCCTCCTGCGGTCGTTGATGACGACGAACCCCCAGCAGCCATGAGATGTGTGCGCGAGGGGGGAATGTGGGATGAGGATGAACTCACCTAGGTCGTCGAAGCAAGCGGGATCTTGCTCTCCGGGTGCTCGTCGCTGCCTCGCGCTGAACCACCAGTTCCACCCCCTCCCCCATTGCCGCTGCCTTCTCCTCCTTGTACAGCACGCGCGCGCCGCCCTTGCCCCGGCAAACTGCTACGGGGTCCTTCGCCAGGCCGTCGCCGCGCTCGTTGAATTGAACTCGTCACCGGCCGTCTCGCCGCCCGCGCTCGCAGCGAAGCTAGGGATTTCGTGCGGGATTTGGCTCGTCACCGGGAGAGGGTGTGAGGTGGGGAACGGGGAAACGGCAGGATAGGAAGCAACGCGTCTCCCAAAATTTTTGAAGAGACCCGACAAAAAAATGCCGCACACCTGGTCGGTCCACCAGGCCGCGTGTCGCGCGAGATGGATGGTCGTGGTGCGGCCGCTGGATCGCGTCTGATAGCGCGCGCGCACCGGACAACGATTGGGTTCTTGAAAAACGAATTCATCTTTTGTGGTCTAGTTAAGCCAATCACCCACGGACACACGCACACACAGTTCGTGACTATCACGGAATGTCGAGCATCTTAGGGAAACCTTTATAATCGGTGGACCGATGGAACTTTGGGCCGGTCGGTGTCGCTCGCACGCGCTGCGTTACTGTAGCCTGTCGCACCGCTTTTTTTGGGGAAACCCCTTTGCGCCTACACTGCATCCTTTGGCTTGCGTTGCTTCCCACGCCATATGGGGGCCCATCCCACCGCCCTGCACATCCTTATCTTCTCTTCCTCCACTCATTCAGATCATGTATCTCTTCTCTCTCTCTCTCTCTCTCTCTCTATCTCTCTCCTTTCTCGAGAAAATGGCACCGCTCTCCTCTTTCTTCCTCTCCCCTGTCCACGGAGTGTATCCTTCTCAACCCGGGGACCTATGCGAGCCTTTCCTCCTTCTGTTTTTCTAGATCAGAGAGGGGTGTTGCAAAGGAAGGCCATGGGTTGCTTCCAACCCAAGGAAGCCATGGCTGCCCATCTCCTCATCTTCACCGCTTGGTGAGGTCAGATGCTTTTGCAACCCGTGAGGCTGGAGATGGCGGCCACCGGTGCTTCCACTAGGTAATGCCGGTGCGGGAGGATGCTGCAACCGTTGGACAGAGGTGCTGGAACCACCTAGCAGAGGTGTTGCGACGGTGTGGCAGAGATGCTACAACCAATGGACGACGGTGATGGGACTGCCTGGGGTAGTGCTGCATCCGTTGTCGAGGAAGCTACATCCGGTGCTGGTGAAGCTGCATCCCTTGTCGGCGGTGCTGCTACCATTTTTGATCTGTGATGTAGCCAAATGCCTGTCGAGTCGTTTGTGCTGGGACCTTTGATTTTTTTGCTGGAACCGGTAATTTTTTTGCTGCTACCGTTTAGAATTTTTGCTATTACCAACGGCGATGAGATTTTTTTGCTGGAACCGTTGATTGTTTTTGCTGGAAGCATCAATTTTTTTTGCTGCCATGGGCGACTACAGAGTTTTTGTTGCCGAGGTTGTTTTGCTGGGAACATTGGTGCGCGAGTTTTTGCCGGAACCAGCATCGGCCATGCTACAATCGGCACGGCGTTTTGCTACATCCAGCCACGACATCTCTCCGGTGGCCACGAGCGGCGTTTTTGGTGCGGCGAGTTTTTGCTGGAACCGGCCATGCTCGTTGCTACCAGGCAGGGCGGCCCTTGGTGGCATCTTCATCGGAGATCCAAGACCAAAGGGGCATGTTGACGAGGGACGTCACCGGCGGTGAGTGAGGTGGGCTTTTTTCCTCGGGCGAGATGCGTCAAGCGACGGGGGAGTTTGGTTGACTTTTTTGTTTTTTGTGTGCGAGGGGTGGAGGATGACGAGGATAACACTTTAATCAAACGGCTATTAGCAGGCAGATCGTGCGGCCGTGCAGCGACCGGTCCAAATTTGGGCCGGTGCGCCGGCGCCTAGTACTGCCCAGCATCTTAGCCGTGGAACGTTTGCGGAGGACCACGCTTCGATCTGAAATGGAAAAACACACGTACTAGCATATTTAACCAGTCACAGTGCATTCCATCGCTTGACTGAAGTGACTGAAGAACATGAGCAGCACGCTGCCTAATTAGCCGACTCCTCGCATCAGCTCCAGCATGCACGTCAAATCAAGCGCAGTGGATGTTTTTCCATGTCGAGACCATCATCACCCGCATGCACCCCGTGGAGTTCGCCGTGTCGAGGGACAAACAAGAGACAATCCTGCACCACCACCACCACCACTGCCACACACACCACACGCTGTTAGATCGATGGGAAACCGATCGGCCACATCGATCGTCCATGTAGTCTTCCTTGTTGATCTCCGATCTGATATGGCCCCACGAACTTCTAGAAAAGTTTTTCTTCTGTAAGCACACGATCATTCAGTCCATCTCAGCTATACTCCACGACCACGACGGGCAATGATACATAGACACATCGTTATCATTAGGATGTGCCAGAATCTCAGCCGTCGGATAGGATCGTCGCGAAACGGGTGACCAGGGACAGCCATCCGATGACTGATTGATGGCACCCGCCGATCTGACCTTCAAGCTGAAGCCCGGCCGGCACCATGATGTGGATGGCTTAGGCCACAGCAGCTGATGACTTGATTTCAATTAGATTGGACGGGTTAATCCATGGTCAAAATGTCTCGTGTTGTCAGATTTACCACTGCGATTGAGCAAGATCGATCGATGGTGATCTTGCAGTGGCTCTCGATGTGCAGTTAACGTAGTAGTACGTGTCTGTTTCTTTTCAGTCTCTCCTTGTCCTTGTTTGTGCTGTGACTTGTGGTGAAGCTAGGTTGCCTCTTGCCTGTACTGGGAGTTCAGAAATATCACTGTTATTGTCACGTATGGAAATATCAATGTAGGAGTACGTTTCACTTTTGCAAAGGCGGCATGGATGATACCGTTGTCACTGTCGCCATGTTTGTGCGCGGTGAATAGATCGCTCCGAATCTCATCTTAGGCCCAACCTATGCGCAGGAGTTAACCAGGACCGTTTGTGTCACGTTGCATGCACAAGGTGAACTCCCAGCAGCTACCGTTCAAATGTGCAGAGCAGCAGCAGGTCCAGCCGGGTGCCTCGTCCTCTGCCACTGCTATCGATCGATAAGTCTCTGACAGTGCATAGCTGTATGCACAGTAGTTTATGCGAGTAAACAGACGGAGCCACATGGATTACTGGCTGATACTCCTGCGTTTTGACAGGCCAAAGTAACACATGCTACTGTGTGCCAGGCCCTGGCTGAGCATATGTGAGGCGGCAGCTGCAGTGAAACAAACGCATTGTTGTTTGTTCTTTTGTCCAAGGTCAAACCATCCATGGTTTATATGCGCCCGCCCTACCCTACCCTACCCTGCTTCTCTCAAGTCGTTTTCTACTAGTAGCAGCAGTTTCAGTTTGCCAAGCGCATGCATGCATGCCGCCGGTCCCGCCCGTGGCCGGAGGAGTCTCGGAGAGAGTGGAGCTGTTGCTGGTGTAGGCCGCGCACGGCAGTGGCACGGCTGGTGATGACGATGGGAGAGAGAGGGGCTCGCAAAGCCAAAAGCTACCGCCAACTTTCTTACCGGGGCGAGGAGCGTTGGCCGAGACCGGAGGGACAAAAGTTGCACTGATGATGGCGACTCGCCGGCCGGTTTTGGTCAGCTCGGCTCCGCCGCGTGCAGCGGCCGGCATCTGCGCGCCCCGACCGAGGCCGAGGCGACCTCGATCGAGCTCCAGCAGCTGGCTGGGTGGCTGGGTGGCTTATGAGTGAGGCGAGATCGACGGGACACGCCATGCGCGTACGTACCTACGTAAGGGACGCGTGATGGCATGTGCCGTCCGGTCTCCGTCCGGGGCCGTGTGTGGATGCGGATGCGTGCCACTGGGGCGCTAGCTACATGGGTGACGGGATATGGAGGGGACTCATGATGGTCAGTGCGATGAGTGGTGTACTTGTGTGTGGTGTGCTCTTCTGCCCAGCCTCTTAAGAAGTTGAGATTCGTTGACTTGTCGGTGCCAACACTCGTTGAGTCGTTGGTGCCAACATGCGCATGCATGCATGCATGCAGGCCTGTGGTCTGTGAATCTGCTGGCCTGCTTGCTCGCTTCCGGTTTTTATCTGTTTTGAAGATGTTTTCATCATTTTTGAAGATGTTTTCTGTCTTGAAGGTTGTACATCAAACATTGATGCGTACCTGCAAACATTTTCATCATTTTTGAAGATGTTTTCTGTCTTGAAAAAGATTGATCCCATTGATCTCACCAAAAGGATGATACTATACTAGTCTCCCCCTCATACTCCCTCAGCCAAATACGTACAGGCGCACCTATGTCTCGCCTTTAGCTAGACGTAAGGAAGCCTCACCGTGTGGGAGGCCACAGGCCACAGCCTCGTTTTTGTCTGTTTTGTTTTTCACCTTTTTTTGTCTTTGTTTTTTTTTGCTTTTGTTTATACTTCCAAATGTTGTAAATATAGATATTACAAAAAGCACTTACATAAAACATTTGAAAATTCTTGATTAAACATTAAAAAAATGTGAAATGTGTACAAAAAATATACAGTGTGTATGATATTTTTGATCATGTATTTAGAAAATATTAATCAAGTATTTAAAAAATATTACTAAATTATTTAAAAAATATTAAATGTGTGTAGAAAAAATATTCTTCATGTATACGAAAAATGTATAGAAACTATACAATGTGTATGATTTCTTTGATCATGTATTTAAAAAATGTTAATCTAGTTTGAAAAAAATTAATCAAGCATTTTAAAAAAGGTAAGTGTGTAGAAAAAATGTTTCCCACGTATAAAGAAAATGTATAATGTGTATGAAAAGAATGTCGATCATGTATTTAAAACATGTTAATCTAGTTTGAAAAATAATAATTAAGCATTTAAAAAAAGTTAAGTGTGTTTAGAAAAAATGTTTCCCATGTATACAAAAAATGTATAATGTGTATGAAAAGAATGTCGATCATGTATTAAACGTCTGCAACAATCTGTCTCCGTCCCGTGACTTGTCATACAAATAAACAACAAACCTCGTGATGGCAATTAGAGCTCACAAGAAAGTCGCGACGATGACGTCTAATCGCCTCGCCGGGAAGCTTTCGCTGGACGGAGAACAAATGGCGGCATGCCGGCCACTCCCGTCTCCTGCAGCCCCATGATCTGGTGCTGCGTAACATCGACGAGATATCCCGATGGACCTTGCCGTCCCCATCATGTTTGCACGAGTGGAGTACCGTGGTCGCATTAAGGGCGCACGGTTTCGTGTCGAAATCAAGCGCTAATCGATCATGCTGGAACATAACTACTCCGTCACGCGTTCATTTTCGTCGAGGAGAACGACGGAAAAGAATCCCCGTCCATGCGTCCGTCCGTCCGGCTGAAACGAGGGAGTAATAATCCGTGGATTCCAGCTTATAAAAGCGCGACAAGAAGCTCAGACCACGGACACCTTTCTTTTTCTCTCATATCACTCCCTCCGTCCAAAAATACTTGTCATCAAAATGATAAAAGTGAATGTTTCTAGAATACGTTTAAAAACATCCACTTTTATCCATTTTGATAACAAATATTTCCGGACGGAGGGAGTACTATTCCTTCGGGCTCTGATTTACGGAGTAGTAGTAGTAGGGTCGGCTTCCTCTGTTGCATGCGCTTCTTTGTTGTTGTTGCTGCAACGAAGTTTACACGTTGGCTGGCGCACAAGTACCATGGCGCCACTAGCGATTGTTGCTTTCGCTGGCATACACCTCTAGTAGTGAGATTTTGGTGGAAAGAATGGAAGGGTCCTCTTTTCTTTGGCCGCTTTACTTTCATCCACGATCTCCCACCCGCAAGTTTGACGCAAGTAGAAAACGGATCTCCCGCTAGTCTAGTGTAGTGTAGTGTAGTGTAGATAGGCCCTTAGCCGCAGCCCACAAGCCGCCATCTGCAAATCTTCTCTTGTTCCCTTTTTTTTTTCCTTGTTTTGAGATTCGATCGAGGAAGCCAAACATGGTGGCCTCGCAACTCGCAACTCGCATCTCAGCAGTGCCTTCTTGGGATCGCCACCACCGAGGCACGAGCCAATCTCTCCTCCTCAACACCGCTCCTACTACGTACTACCACTGCATAGTGCATAGGCGTAGCCCCCGACCTACATGGCCACGGAATGTTTCCCCCCGAGCACACGCGCGCGGTGCGGCCATGCTCGGCTGCCGCCGGCTCCCGGGACAGTGGCTGCTGCAAAGACGGTGGCATCGCTGCCCCAACCCTACAGATCAGTAGCCCTGCACAGCCAATCACCGTGTTTAGTACAGGAGTGTTGTACAAGTTATGCTCGTGCTCTGGGCAGGCCCTGTGATCTGGCCGGCCGGCCGCAGGCTGTATTGTACGTAACGACGGAACCTTAAGGATCAGTGGCCGCACGCGTCTCACAGAGTCTAGCTAGTGGCCGAGCAGCCTGCTGTTGCCACGCTGTGGTATCGGTCCCGGTCGGGGATATCTTTTCCTTGGCACGGAGCCTCGACACTTGGACAGGTCTACCGTCTACGTGTGCACGGCCCCATCCCACGAGCCGCTGCAAACATGCATGCTGGCCATCCGTGTCACAGCCTCATGTCGTCGTTGCTATCCGTTGCGCTGTCATCTTTGCAAAGTCTAGCGACTAAACTAATGCGCAAAATGCCTCTTCAGTACCGGCGCATCTCGTCTAACTCGCCTCGGCGCCAGCCGGCCGGTCAAACCAAGAAGCACGGCACGCCGCGAACCGCCGTACGTGCGGCCGTCCTCCTCGCGCACCGCGCCCGCGCACCCGTCGTCGTTCGTCGTCGCCGTCCGGGCTCTAGAATATGTATTTCGCAATGGAGGATGCATAGATGGATCGAGGTGGGGCTACAACAACGTTGCAACAGCAGATGCATTGCACACCTGTATGTATTATGTGTTCTAGTGAAGCTTCCACTCACCCCAAGAGGAACACCTTGGACCATGCACGTAGTACACCCCCATTGGATATGTCTTTGCACGTTAGCGAGTGCGCCCGCGCGCCTTTGATTTGGTCTGTTCGTGCATGCATCGACCGGATCGGCTTTGGGTGCACGAGGTCCACCGGGTGGCCCCTCGAGGGTCGTGGAATATACTGTTGTGGCGGTATTTTTGTGTGACACATGTCACATATGCACTACCCATGCATGCACCCTCGCTACTCAGTAGTAGGTAAAAGAGAATTCACTCGAGTGGTTGGAGCATCACTCGGGAGGTTCATATATATATTTGGAAGTGGGACTTCTTTCAGGTGTCCTCCTGTCAAACTGTGGGCTAGCTTCTTTTTGTTTACCACTTGGTTTCTGTTTCTGCTGCAGAGTAAGCATCGACATTGCTCATTCCTTTCTTAATATTTCTCTGCCATCATTGCTTGTCTGATTAACCATTTATCGTGCACCATGGACCGACTGGTCTTTAATTTCTTGTTCGAGGAGAGCCATGTACTATAAGATAGGGCCGAGTTCTTGTCAGCAACATGCGCGACTCATCTACGCATGCATGGGCATGCATGCGTAGAGAATCTTGCCCAACACAAGGTTGAAAACAAGGATGACAAGTATGGACAACTTGTTGCGGTGTGCTGCACTGCATGCAAACAGGATTCATACGCATGATACGCATGATGACTGATTGTGAGGAGTGGATGAGAGAGAGGTTATCTTGATGCAAGCCCTCTTCGACATGACTACACCTTAATTTGTTTCTATAAAAAAAACTAGTTCCTCTTGGCCATGCCTATGTAGTACTACGAGTATACCTTAATCATTTCCAATAAACAGTTAGCAATTTGGCTTGCAAAAGGCGTCATATACTCATGCTTGTGGGGTAAAGCAGAGGAAGCTGGGGGCAGATCGGCGCAAATTGGTTGGTGCTTTGCATATACTTCTCGTAATCTAATCATTAAAAGTGTAAAAGGCATCAGGCCCATATCCTATTAGTCGTAGCTGCCCAATTAGCTAGTAGTGTTTGTTGCCTTTGTAGGCTTCCACTCGATGCAAACCACTACCAGTTACTACTAATACTCACCGGTGAACTCGGCAAAGTGAAAACTTTGTTCAAAATGCAGAACTGATATGATATATCGTGGTCTGAAATATTGATGATCTGGTAAGCATTACTACATTGGGTGCGTATGACGAATTGCTCAACAGGAAGTCTCCGCTTCAAGAATAGCTTCCTTAAAAAGCATAAATTGTAAAGCATGTCATGTAGTATTTCTAACAATATCCTAGCTAAGTAGCTAGCTAGAGCTTAGCTTACATCACGTGCACTACATTTAAAGGCAAACACACCATTTTCCTTTTAAAAAAAGAAAGATTTATTGCCTCTTTACTCCGCATCATAAGCCCGTCCTATTTTTTTATATCAAAAAACTAAAACATGCGAATTTACAAATTCTATCATGCATATAGTCATGGTTACCCAAAACTTAAGAAAAGCTCTAAGACCCTCAACTGTTACTTGGTTTAGTTTTCACCCAAAAATTCCAAATGATGCAAGTTTGACCCTTGACATTTCAAGATGAGCCGAATCAGGTGGTATGGTCCATGACGTGGTGATGGTTTTACACAGTGCTATAGACTAGGTAGCAAAAAAACTAAAAAAATCATGAAAGGAATACTATAATTAAAACGGTCAGTAAAAACATAATTTAAATTTAGACACATTCTTAAAAGATAAGGGGTTCAAGCAATGTTGGACCCCATGACCAAAGTAACTAGGTGTCATTATAACACAACATTGTATATATATGTGAGATTGGATTACCAAGTGCACACCTATGTAAGTATGTAGTTACATAAGTCGGTTTCTAGTGTACTCCCCAAGGGCATCTCCAACGCCGACCCGCAAATTTGCTCCGCTATCCGTCCGCGGACAGGGGGAGGACGAATCCATGGACATGGATGCCGGAGCCGGAGATCCAACGTTGCCTGCATATATTTCAAACCGGATTTCGACTTAGCGAACGGAATTCATGGAAACCGGCTGATATTCATCAAAGTTCGGAAACAATAGCACAAATCATCCATACATAGCATGCAAATAAGCCCAGCAAGTTTTTCAGCGGAATCATGTCGTCCCACACATACTGCCGACCGCCATCCAGCTTCATGCAGCAGTGTGTGTACGTAAATGGACGCCCCTCTTTCCTGCGGTACATCATGACAACGCGTACGAGCTACACAATGTGTAAAGCAACATGTACTAAATGAATGATTCAATCAACAATTGAGGAAGAAGAAGCGAAACTTACGATCTCCTCCTGTGTCGCGTGCAATGGCCACCTTGCCTCCAGCTGAGCAATTACATGACAAAACTTGGTGACGATGGTCTGGATGACGTACCATCGATACAATTAATGACCTCACATTACGATCATGGATGACATGCATGTCGTAGGACGCAATGTGCTTTCGCGAGTGAAACGATTCATGAACTTGCTGTCGGAAGCCCCCCCCCCCCTTGCCCCTGTCTATGAAATCTGCAGATACGGCCGACCACGCATCGCACAACAACTCATTCTGCATAGTCGAGTACTCCGCCATCCTTCTTACTCTGAAAAAAATGACATGAAGTCCGATAGTAGGCTCAATGGCATTTGACCGAACACTTGCTGGGCATGGTGGCCGCCATGGACGTCGTCGACTGGGTAACGGAGTGCACCTATGTACAAACGGCTCCAGGATGGACATCAGCGTCGTAAAAGGTGAGCGGGCGCAACCGTGCTGGTTGCGAACGTCCGGCAATGCATGTGTGGCGGCCGAAGAGGTACAACGGTGATACGTCTCCATCGTATCTATAAATTTTTATTGTTCCATGTTATTATAGTATCGATCTTGGATTGTCCCACAACACCTGCACGCCACGTGCTCGATAAAATGATGCAGAGAGTAAGTGATTGGACACACACAAAGGAAGAGAGAGAGAGGAGTGTTTCGCTGACAAGAGAGTCCTGGGTTCAGCAAAACGATTCGATGCAACGGTGTGAGAGATTGATGCCATGTTAGCTTGACTGGCGGGCTCCATCTATCATAAACACACTGAACGAAGCCAAATCCAGCGATGAGTAATTTTTGCAAAAGGTGGTGCTTTCTGTCAAAAAAATATAATATGATACTTTTTTTTGTTAACCTAGCCTTTAAAGTGGTGGATTTCTGCAATTTACTCTTTGATTTGGTGTTCTTGGACCGTAACTCATGACCATGGCGGGAAACATTAGTCGTCTTTGAGTGGTCTAATTAAGCTTGTGAGACTATCACGAGACAGCGAGCGATCTTAACCACGGAACGATCGCAGAGAAGCACACCTTCAATCTGAAATGAACAAACACACACACGCACTCTATACTTAACCAGTCACACTACATTCCATCGCTTGATTGAAGTGACTGAAGAGCATGAGCAGCACACTGCTTAATTAGGTAGCTGACTCCTCGCATCAGCTCCAGCACGCACGTCAAATCATGCGGAATGGATGTTCTTCCATGTCGAGGCCACCATCATCCGCACCCCGTGGAATTTGCCGTGTCGCACCACTATCACATCACACACTGTTTGATCGATCGTCCTGCCTGCGCACAACGTTGCATTCCATCTTGTGTCCATGTCCATGTGGTCTCGTTGTTGATATGCCCCCACAAACATGATAAAAAGCAGAAAAAAGTTTTTTCTGTAAGCACATGATGTTTTATTAATTCCATCCTTTGAAGCACTCCACTGCCACAAGGGGCGATGGTTTGTAGATGCGTCGTCGATTGATGGCATGCATCGATCTGACCTTCAAGTTGAAGCCCGGCACCATGATGTGAATGGATGTCTTGGGCTAGCTATGACAGCTGATCGTCGAGGGTCGAAAGAAAAGTATGTATAGGATCGTGTTGTCAGATTTACCACTGTGATCGAACAAGATAGATCGATGCATGGTGATCGAGCAGTGGTTCCCGACGTGCAATTAGCGTACCACTAGTTGTCTAGTTCTTTTCGGTTTACATCTTCGTCCTTTGTCCGCGCTGTGACTCATGGTAAAGGTACGGGGAGTTGGAAAATATCAGTGTTGCTGTCACGTATGGAAAATATCCATGCACGTTTCACCTTTGCAAAGGTGGCATGAATGGTACCGTTGTCACTGTCGCATAGTGTGCATAGCCATCTCCAACATGATAGTGCGCTGTGAATAGATCACTCCGCATCTCAACTTATGCCTAACCCATCTCTGTAGCCGGAAACAATGCAAGAGTTAGTAACCAGGACCGTTTGTGTCACGTTGCATGCAGAAGGTGAACTCCCAACAGCTACCGTTTAAAATGAGCAGAGCGGCAGCAGGTTCAAGTCGTCTGCCATCGTCGATCGATAATTCTGTGACCGATCATAGCTGCATGTACAGTAGCATGCATATGCCAGTAAATAGACGGAGCCACATTTTTTAACAATCAACAATCTACTAGCTGATACTCCTGCGTTTTGACAGGCCAAACACATGCTACTGTGCCAGCCTGAGCATATGTAAGGCAGCAGCAGTGAAGCGGACGTATTGTTTTTTGTTTCTTTGTCCCAAGGTCAAACCACGCGCGCATGCCAGTACTTCTCTCAAGTCGTTTTCTACTCCTACTAGCAGCAGTTTTATCAGTTTCCCCGTACCACTGCGTCGGTCGTGCCGACACTGATCGCCGGGCCCGTCCTTCCGTGGTCAGAGAGAATTAAGCTGTTGCTGGTGTAGGGCTGCAGGGCGCTCGGGGTCGGGGTGACCGCGCACGGCAGTCGGCAGGGGCACCGGGCACGGCTGGTGATGACGACGGGAGAGGAGAGGAGGGCGCGCAAAGCCAAAAAGCTACCGCGGCTTTTCTCCTTTCTCGGGGCGAAGTCTAGCGGTGGCCGAGGCCGGACCGGAGCGACATGATTGACGAGCGCACAGGCAAAAGGCGCACTGATGATGGCGATCTCGCCGGCCGGTTTTGGTCAGCTCCGCACCGCTGCGTGCCGTGTGCCTGCGCGTGCAGCGGCATCTGCATGCCCCGGTCGAAATCGAGCGCGGGAAGCTAGCTAGGAGAATCGATCAAGCTAGAGTGGGCGAGATCGACGGGACACGCCATGCGTGTACGTACGTACGTGCGTACCCAGGTAAGGCCAACTCCACCGGGCGACCCTATCCTGTCCGCCCAGGTCCGTTTGGAATAAAAGGGACAAAGGAGGCGGCCCAGCGTGCGGGCGCAAACGGACTTTTGTCCATTTTGTGCCCGTTTTCGACCCATCCACGGCCCAAGTTTGCGCCGCTTTTGGGGTGAAACGGACACCACGCGGACGCGCGGGTCGTCTGCGCGTGTCCTTCCCTGGCCCGCCCGTCGGTGGCACAGGACGGGCCTTTTTCTATCCGCCCCCCTCCTCCCTCCTGCCGCATCCACTCCACTCTTCCACACTCTTCCCCTCTCTCCTCCTCGCCGCCGCCGGCCGCCCGCTGCCATTGCAGCCGTGCACCTCGGACGCGCGCTTGCCCAGCCCCTTCCTCTCGTCGCCGCCGAGCTACCCAAGCACGGCCACCTTGTTTGCGCACCCGCCGGCCGGATTTGGGGCGGATCCCGTCGGTCTTGAGCTCGTCCGGCTGTGGGAGGCCGGGCCGCGCCATGGACTGGCCGGGCACCTTGCCGGAAGGCCCTGGCAGGGCCTCAAGGCCACATGCAGGCAGTGGCTCGTCCTCTAGCCGCTTGGATCTGCACCGTCGGTGGTCCGCCGGCAGATACGCGAATGGCGGCCGGCCGGGCTCGGAGCTTGCCCAAAAGCTCGTCGGCGCACCGTTGCCCCTCATCAAGTGCGACCACTGCCCAAGGGTGGTCGTGCGCCGCGTGTCTACAACGCCGGAGCATCCCGGATGGGTGTTCATCAAGTGCTTAAACGATGGGGTATGTGCTCTTTTAGCTTCGGTGCATGTTTGTGCTCTTGGATTAGACTAGTGGTGCTAACTTTAAGTTTTATTGTGTAGACCGGATGCAAGTTTTGGTATTGGGAAGAAGAGTACATCGATATGTTGATAGAGCGAAATGTAGTGCATGTTCGTGCACTTTTAGCTAGCCTAGAGGAGACAAGTGCACTTGTTGCTAGATTAGAGTCTAGGCACGATACTACGTGCGAAGAAGCAACAAGGCACGATACTACGTGTGAGGAAGCAACGTCGACTTCTGGCTTGAAGAAGAAAGGAGGGGGCAACGTCGTGCCTCCTCCACAGATCAATAATGAGTGCATCGAGAAGGCGCTAATCCAACTCAAGGGAGCAGTTATGGAAATTGGGTATCTTCTCAAATATATTCTTGTGGTTCTTGTTTTCTTTGGCCTTATTTTACTAGTCAAAATGTGATGATGTATTGTCATGTACCGAAAATGAATGATAAAAAAAGTTTAAGGACTTGCAAAGAAATATACGCGGACAGGATGGGGCAAATGGATGCGGCCGCGCGCTGGACGCACGGCCACCGCATCCCAGGACAGGTCCGGACACGATCCCAAACCCCTATCCAAAAGGACAGAATCCAGACAAAATGGACGCCCGTTTGGGGTCGCGCGATGGAGTTGACCTAAGGGACGCGTGATGGCATGTGCCTGCCATCCGGTCTCCGGCTCCGGCCGGGGCCGCGTGTAGATGCGTGCGCCTGGCATAGCTGCATGGATGATGGGATACGGAGGGGGCACCGCACGAGGATCCTCTACCGTTCGGCAGCCTGCCGTTCTACCACTGACATGTGGGCCTGTGGGAAACCTGGCCCACATGTCAGCGGCCCAACGTCACCTAGCGCACGGCAGAGGAGCCGTGTCCCGGGGCACCGGCCATGATGGGTAGTGTGATGAGTGGTGTACTCTGTACTGGCGTGTGTGTTCTACCCGGCTTCTTGAGATCCGTTGAACCGTACGTACGTTGGTGCCACATGCGTTCAGGGAAATGCACCAATGTTGTCGATGTGCTGGCCTGGCATGCTTGCTCGGTTCCGGTTTGGGTGTTTGCAATTATGTCATGGCGCGCTCATGTGCTTTTTCCAAGGTGCTTCTATGTGCCGGTAACGGTTGAGCCTTAGGCGTAGTAGAAGAGCCTACAGCCCTTTTTTTTTTACTTCGTTATACTTTGGTATCCTTTTCTTTCTTTTTCTTTGTTTTCTTCTTTTCTTCCATTTTGTTTACTTTTCATTCTGCTTCTCCGTCTTTTTTTTCGTTATTAACACATGCCTACATTTTCTCCGTACACAATGTATATTCTTAGCGCATACCTGAAAAAAGAAATTTATGCACGCTGAACAATCATCAATACATGGCGTACATTTATTTGAAATACATGTTTTGAACACTTCTTCTAGTACACGGTAACATTATCCATATGCGTTGCACATTTTTTAACAAAAAACTTTTTTCAAACTATGCAAAAATTTCTTTTATATTGTACAAACATTTTAAAAAAATTCACCATTTTTTTTGGAAACGAGTGAATACTTAAAAAAATAAATTCATGTACACTTTTAATGAAAATATTTTTTCTAAACGATCAGAACAGTTTTTTCCGATTGTGTAAACGTTTTTTTAATTGTCACGGACATTTCTTGCAATGCCCGAATATTTTGTTTAGAGTTTTATATACATTTTTAATGGTATGAAACAGTTTTTTACATTCCGAAAGCATATTTACAATGTATACACATTTAAAAATTATGGCATTCATTTCTTTAAAACATGGGATTTTTTATTATCACGAACATTTTTTTCTAACTTAACAACATTTTCTAAAACTGCAGTAACAATATTATTACACATTTTTATAACTTAACAACAGTAAGTAAATTTAATTTTGTAATTTATGAGTTTAGTTTTTTTGGAAGATATAAAAAAACAAATGAAAAGACAAAGGATATAAAAACTAAGAAGCCTGAGCAGGAACCTGGGCCGCCCCCACCATCTCGCGCTTGAGGCGACGCTCCCGCTCGATAAAGGCGAGACATAGCTTCCCCTCGCACACATATCGCGAGATGGTTAGTTCTCGCCCGCAACAAGATATAACGCAGTCTCGCTGGAGACAGGTGGACGGGCGAGCGGTTTTCACGGAAGTTTTCTGACCGTTTTTTCGTGTGTTCTTTTTCCCATTTGTAATCATATTCTTCATATGTCTTCCATTTCAATATGTCCCTCATCCTAATCGAGAGATGTAATCATATTCTTCATACGTCTTCCATTAGCCTTGGCATGAAAGTATTTGAAATCTTCTTCCAAAAAAAAGCTTAATCTTCACTCTCTGTTTCCATTTCTATTCTTCTTGGCTATGTTTCCATTTCAATTCATCCTGATTTGCTTCATGAGTCGATCTAGTTGAGCGCACAATTTTTTTTACTGGCTCGTGTCAGAAGTAAGCCCATATAATTCACAAACTCATCGATATTGTCTACCTTAAGATATACTCGTTGTAAACTTTTATAAGATCTTCTAGATCACTACTTAATTGATCTAAAAGATCGAATAATTTTTTTATACTTGCCTCGTGTCAGAAGTAAGCCCATATAATTCACAGAACTCTTCGATATCGTCCCGAAGTAATTTTCACGATTGACAAAACCCGAGGTGTGTTTAAGTGTCGGTCATCAACACTCATAATTTTGACCAATTCTGGTTCGTTTCGTGGACTATTACTCACCGTTTTGGGGTCTCAGAGCGATTTCCATGATTGACGATCCCCGGGGTGCGTTTACGTATCTGTCATCAACACTCACAGTTTTGACCAATTCTGAGCCGTTTCGTGGACTATTACTCACCATTTTGGGGTCCCAAAGCGATGTCCATGGTTGTCAAACCCCAAGGTGCATTTACCTGTCGGTCATCAACACTCACAATTTTGGCCGAATCTGGTCCGTTTCATGCAGTATTACTCAGCGTTTTGGGGTCCCAGAGCGACGATCCACAGGGTGCGTTTACGTGTCCATCGTCAACACTGGGTTCCTGAAGCAATTTCCATAGATGTTGAACCCCAAGGTGCGCTTATGTGTCGGTCATCAACACTCACGGTTTTTGTCGATTCTGACCCGTTTCATTGACTATTACTCACTATTTTGGGGCCCCAAAGCGATTTCCATGGTTGTTGAACCCCACGGTGTGCTTACGTGTTGGCCGTCAAGGCTCGTAGTTTGGGCTGATTCTGACTCGTTTCTTGGACTATAACTCAGTTTTGGGGTCCCGAAGTGATTTTCACGATTGACGAACCCCGGGGTGTGTTTACGTGTCGGTCATCAACACTCACAATTTTGGCGAATTCTGGTCTGTTTCATGGACTATTACTCACCGTTTTGGGGTCACAGAGCGATTTCCAAGATTGACGATCCTCGGGGTGCATTTATGTGTCTGTCGTCAACACTCACAGTTTTAGCCAATTCTGACCCGTTTCATGGGCTATTACTCACAGTTTTGGGGTCCCGAAGCGATTTTTATAGTTGTTGAATCCCAAGGTGCGCTTACGTGTCGGTCATCAACACTTGCAGATTTGGCCCAGTCTGGCCAGTGTCGTGGACTATTACTCACTGTTTTGGGGTCCTAGTGTGATTTCCACGATTGACGAACCCTGACGCATGTTTACGCGTCGGTCATCAACACTCATAATTTTGGCCAATTCTGGTCCGTTTCGTGGACTATTAATCAACGTTTTGGGGTCTCAGAGTGATTTCCACGATTGACGATCCCCGGGGTGCGTTTACATGTCCATCTTCAACACTCACAGTTTTGGCCAATTCTAATCCGTTTCGTGGACTATTACTCACCGTTTTGGGGTCTCGAAGTGATTTCATAGTTGTTGAACCCCAAGGTGCGCTTACGTGTCGGTCATCAACACTTGTAGCCTTGGCCGATTCTGGCCCGTGTCTTGGACTATTGCTCACTGTTTGGGGTCCCGGAGTGATTTACACGATTGACGAACCCCATGGTGCGTTTACGTCACTAGTAGAAAAAGGGCCTTATGTTCAACTCTTTAGTGCCGGTTTGTAATAGAACCGACACTAATGTGACCATTAGTGCCGGTTCCAACGGCTAGGTTGGCGGCTCTGATTAGTACTTGTTCATGGCGATCCTTTAGTACCGGTTCATGCCATGAACCGGTACTACAGAGGTGGTGGCAGGCTTGTGTCAGGCTGCGGCCCCACCATGACCTATAGTACCGGTTCATGCCATGAACCGGGACTAGAAGTTCACCTTTAGTCCCGGTTGTTGTAACCAACCGGGACTATAGATATCACTATATATAGTGCTTCTTCCAGCCCGAGCCCAAGCCCTCTGTTTTTCCCCTCCTCTCTGTTTTATTCCCCTCTTGCTCGAGCTCCCACCTCCATTTTTGCCAAAATTTTCCAACATTTGAAGGCACCCCATCCATCCAAGTGATCCCAAAGGTTAGCAAGTCTGTCCTTTCATCTCTGATTGCTACATTAGCTCTTTCAATGCTCTATAA
Source organism: Triticum aestivum (assembly GCF_018294505.1). Taxonomy (NCBI): domain Eukaryota; kingdom Viridiplantae; phylum Streptophyta; class Magnoliopsida; order Poales; family Poaceae; genus Triticum; species Triticum aestivum. The sequence continues at coordinate 14,372,228 of NC_057804.1, forward strand.
GTATAGTGATTTGTGGGTTTCTAGTTTGGGAGGAATTATATGTTGTAGTTTATTTTATTTATATGTAATTTGATGTCAAAATAACTCTTAATTTGCATATGTAGGTGTGGTTTACTTAGTGCCTTCTCGTCTCCGCCCTAACCACCGTTGATCGCCCGCACCATCCCGTCGCCGGCACCACCTTGTGGTGAGCCTCTTGTGCTTATCTTTGTAATATAAGAAAAAAAAATCATGTTTGTGTTATTTAGATATATAGTTACTTGTATAATTATCTTACCCGTACATTGTTTGTTATACATAGTGCCATGGTTTTGATATCCGTCCCCGTCGGCCCTTGTCCGGGTTATGATTCGGATGTGGTACATTCTCTTTTATAACTATTTGTTGCATTTCGTGTTTATGACAAATTATGCCCATCAAGTTGACATAGATATTTTTATCTAGGAGGTATGTGAACCGGAAATTCCAACCGACTCTATTGTCGAGAGGTTAAATTTAGTTGAAAAAGAAAACGAGTATTTGAAAGAAAAAGTGAAAAGAATTGAGGAGGAGAAGATGGAATTGGAGTTGCATGTTGCTGATGTCGTCGATGATCACAAGATCGAGATGGAGAAAATGCGCTTGAAGATTAGAAAGATTAGAAAATATGCCATCGATAGTGTGGCTTGGTATCATTTGCTGTTGGATCAATTGCTACCTTAGTTGCGATCTTGATTGCATTTGTTGTTGCATTTAAATGCTTTAGCTAGAGAGTTAATTGTATGTTGTTTTATGAGAATAAGTGTTGTATGAACTTGATGTATGAACTTGTATTAATTTGGTCTATTCGGTTCTGTGTAAATGAAGATGAGCTGACAATGGATGTGCGATGACCGATGCTCTCCCCAATTAATTAATGGCTTGCATACTTTTCTGCTTGCGGCTGAGGCAAATAAGCGGGCGGATGGTTTTATGCCTTGTCCATGTGCTAACTGTAAGAATGATCTGAATTACTCTAAGTCAAGACCCATTCATGCCCACCTGTTTGAGTCCGGTTTCATGCCCCACTATAATGTTTGGACCAAGCACGGAGAAAGAGGGGTTATGATGGAAGACAATGAAGAAGAAGAGGACGACGAAAGCTATCCTGACCATGGGTTCCCTGAATACGATGGTACAACAATGGGGGAAGAAGCTGTAGAAGAGGCATCAAATGAGCCCGCTGATGATCTAGGTCAGGCCATTGCCGATGCAAAGAGATACTGCACAAGTGAAAAGGAGAAGAAGAAGTTGCAGCGCATGTTAGAGGATCACAAGAAATTGTTGTACCCGAATTGCGAAGCTGACAAGAAAAAGCTGGGCACCACACTGGAATTGCTGCAATGGAAGGCAGAGAATTGTGTATCTGACAAGGGGTTTGGAAAGTTGCTGATAATGTTAAAGAAGATGCTTCCAAAGGACAATGGATTGCCCGAGGGTACGTATGAAGCAAAGAAGGCTATCCTCCCTCTAGGATTAGAGGTGCAGAAGATACATGCATGCCCGAATGACTGCATCCTCTACCGCGGTGAGTACGAGGATTTGAACGCGTGCCCGGTATGCGTGCATTTTGCTATAAGATCAGCGGCGATGACCCTGGCGATGTCGAGGGCGAGCGCCCCAGGAATAAGATTCCTGCCAAAGTGATGTGTTATGCTCCTATAATACCACGGTTGAAATGTTTGTTCCAAAACAAAGAGCATGCCAAGTCGATGCGATGGCACAGAGAAGACCGTAAGAACGACAGGAAGTTGAGAGTACCCGCTGACGAATCGCAATGGAGAAAAATCGAGAGAAAGTACTGGGAGGACATTGCAAGTGACGCAAGGAACGTATGGTTTGGTCTAAGCGCAGATGGCATTAATCCTTTTGGGGAGCAGAGCAGCAACCATAGCACCTGGCCTGTGACTCTATGTATGTATAACCTGCCTCCTTGGTTGTGCATGAACCGGAAGTTCATTATGATGCCAGTGCTCATCCAAGGCCCTAAGCAACCCGACAACGACATTGATGTGTACCTAAGGCCATTAGTTGAAGAACTCTCACAACTATGGAATGAAAAAGGTGTACGTGCATGGGATGAGCAAAAACATGAAGAATTTAACCTACATGCATTGATGTTTGTGACCATCAATGATTGGCCTGCTCTCAGTATCCTTTTAGGACAGACAAACAAGGGATACCGCACATGCACACACTGTTTGGATGATACCGATAGTATATATTTGGATAATTGTAAGAAGAATGTGTACCTGGGACATCATTGATTTCTTCCGAGCAGGCATCCCGTAAGAAAGAAAGGCAAGCATTTAAAAGGTGAGGCAGATCACCGGACAAAGCCTCGCCACCGTATTGGTGATGATGTACATGATATGGTCAAGGATTTGAAGGTAATCTTTGGAAAGGGTCCTGGTGGACAATCTGTTCCGAATGACGCTGACGGACGCGCACCCATGTGGAAGAAGAAATCTATATTTTGGGACCTACCCTATTGGAAATACCTAGAGGTCCGCTCTGCAATCAACGTGATGCACGTGACGAAGAATCTTTGCATGACCCTGCATGGCTTCTTGGGCGTGTATGGGAAGACAGAAGTGTTGGGGAACGTTGCAGAAAATAAAAAATTTCTATGCTTCACCAAAATCAATCTATGAAGTCATCTAGCAACGAGAGAGAGGATAGCATCTACATACCCTTGTAGATTGCAAGCGGAAGCGTTCAAGAGAATGGGGTTGAGGGAGTCGTACTCGTCGTGATCCAAATCACCGATGATCCTAGTGCCGAACGAACAACACCTCCGCATTCAACACACGTACGGTTGGGAAGACGTCTCCTCCTTCTTGATCCAGCAAGGGGGAAGGAGAGGTTGATGGAGATCCAGCAGCACGACAGCGTGGTGGTGGATGCAGCAGCGATCTCGGCAGGGCTTCGCCAAGCTTCAGCGAGAGGGAGACGTGGTGCGTGGGGAGAGGGAGGCGCCAGGGACTTGGGGTCGGCTGCCCTCCCTCCGCCCTCTTTATATAGGCCCCTCAAGGGGGCGCCGGCCCTAGAAGATCCAATCTCCAAGGGGGGCGGCGGCCAAGGGGGTTGGCTTGCCCCCAAGCCATGTGGGCGCCCCCACCCCTAGGGTTTCCAACCCTAGGCGCAGGGGGCCCAAAAGGGGGGGCGCACCAGCCCACCAAGGGCTGGTTACCCTCGCACTTCAGCCCATGGGGCCCTCCGGGATAGGTGGTCCCACCCGGTGGACCCCCGGGACCCTTCCGGTGGTCCCGGTACAATACCGGTGACCCCCGAAACTTTCCCGATGGCCGAAACTGGACTTCCTATATATAATTCTTCACCTCCGGACCATTCCAGAACTCCTCATGATGTCCGGGATCTCATCCGGGACTCCGAACAACTTTCGGGTTACTGCATACTTATATCTCTACAACCCTAGCGTCACCGAACCTTAAGCGTGTAGACCCTACGGGTTCGGGAGATATGCATACATGACCGAGACGATTCTCCGGTCAATAACCAACAACGGGGTCTGGATACCCATGTTGGCTCCCACATGCTCCTCGATGATCTCATCGGATGAACCACGATGTCGAGGATCCAATCAATCCCATATACAATTCCCTTTGTCAATCGGTATGTTACTTGCCCGAGATTCGATCGTCGGTATCCCAATACCTCGTTTAATCTCGTTACTGGCAAGTCACTTTACTCGTATCGTAATGCATGATCCCGTGACCAGACACTTGGACACACTGAGCTCATTATGATGATGCATTACCGAGTGGGCCCAAAGATACCTCTCCGTCATACGGAGTGACAAATCCCAGTCTCGATTCGTGCCAACCCAACAGACACTTTCGGAGATACCCGTAGTGCACCTTTATAGTCACCCAGTTACGTTGTGACGTTTGGCACACCCAAAGCACACCTACGGTATCCGGGAGTTGCACAATCTCATGGTCTAAGGAAATGATACTTGACATTTGGAAAATCTCAAGCAAAATGAACTACACGATCTTTGTGCTATGCTTAGGATTGGGTCTTGTCCATCACATCATTCTCCTAATGATGTGATCCCGTTATTAATGACATCCAATGTCCATAGTCAGGAAACCATGACTATCTGTTGATCAACGAGCTAGTCAACTAGAGGCTCACTAGTGACGTGTTGTGGTCTATATATTCACACATGTATTATGATTTCCGGATAACACAATTATAGCATGAACAATAGACAATTATCATGAACAAGGAAATATAATAATAACCATTTTATTATTGCCTCTAGGGCATATTTCCAACAGTCTCCCACTTGCACTGGAGTCAATAATCTAGTTACATTGTGATGAATCGAACACCCATAGAGTTCTGGTGTTGATCATGTTTTGCTCTAGGGAGAGGTTTAGTCAAGGGATCTTCTACATTCAGGTCCGTATGTACTTTACAAATATCTATGTCTCCATCTTGAACATTTTCACGAATGGAGTTGAAGCGACGCTTGATGTGCCTGGTCTTCTTGTGAAACCTGGGCTCCTTGGCAAGTGCAATAGCTCTAGTGTTGTCACAGAAGAGTGTGATCGGCCCCGACACGTTAGGTATGACTCCTAGGTCGGTGATGAACTCCTTCACCCAGATTGCTTCATGCGCTGCCTCCGGGGCTGCCATGTACTCTGCTTCACATATAGATCCCGCCACGACGCTTTGCTTGCAACTGCACCAGCTTACTACCCCTCCATTCAAAATATACACGTATCCGATTTGTGACTTAGAGTCATCCAGATCTGTGTCGAAGCTAGCGTCGACGTAACCCTTTACGACGAGCTCTTCGTCACCTCCATATACGAGAAACATATCCTTATTCCTTTTCAGGTACTTTAGGATGTTCTTGACCGCTGTCCAGTGTTCCATGCCGGGATTACTTTGGTACCTTCCTACCAAACTTACGGCAAGGTTTACATCAGGTCTGGTACACAACATGGCATACATAATAGACCCTATAGCTGAGGCATAGGGGATGACACTCATCTTTTCTCTATCTTCTGCCATGGTCGGGCATTGAGCTGAGCTCAATTTCACACCTTGCAACACAGGCAAGAACCCCTTCTTGGACTGATCCATATTGAACTTCTTCAATATCTTATCAAGGTATGTGCTTTGTGAAAGACCTATGAGGCGTCTCGATCTATCCCTGTAGATCTTGATGCCTAATATGTAAGCAGCTTCTCCAAGGTCCTTCATTGAAAAACACTTATTCAAGTAGGCCTTAATGCTGTCCAAAAGTTCTATATCATTTCCCATCAAAAGTATGTCATCTACATATAATATGAGAAATGCTACAGAGCTCCCACTCACTTTCTTGTAAATGCAGGCTTCTCCATAAGTCTGCATAAACCCAAACGCTTTGATCATCTCATCAAAGCGAATGTTCCAACTCCGAGATGCTTGCACCAGCCCATAAATGGATCGCTGGAGTTTGCATACCTTGTTAGCATTCTTAGGGTCGACAAAACCTTCCGGCTGCATCATATACAGTTCTTCCTTAAGATAGCCGTTAAGAAATGCCGTTTTGACGCCCATTTGCCAAATCTCATAATCATAGTATGCAGCAATTGCTAACATGATTCAGACGGACTTCAGCTTCGCTACGGGAGAGAAAGTCTCATCGTAGTCAACCCCTTGAACTTGTCGATAACCCTTAGCGACAAGTCGAGCTTTATAGATGGTAACATTACCATCCGCGTCCGTCTTCTTCTTAAAGATCCATTTGTTTTCTATCGCTCGCCGATCATCGGGCAAGTCTGTCAAAGTCCATACTTCATTTTCATACATGGATCCTATCTCGGATTGCATGGCCTCAAGCCATTTATTGGAATCTGGGCCTGCCATCGCTTCTTCATAGTTGGAAGGTTCACCATTGTCTAACAACATGATTTCCAGGACAGGGTTGCCATACCACTCTGGTGTGGAACGTGTCCTTGTGGACCTATGAAGTTCAGTAGTAACTTGATCCGAAGTACCTTGATCATCATCATTAGTTTGGCAGTGGCAGGAGGTAGCGGATGCAGCATTGGATAGCACCGTCCCATCCATGCCGAGAAGAAGCGTGGGTTCCGTATCGGGCCATGAGGCACTGCTGGATACATACCCTGTGGATGACATCACTAAGAACACTAATTGTGAGCTACATACATTAGTGAAGAACATATCCATCAAGGTGGAGGAGGGCGTTGCTTATACAACCCCCCTAAAGCAACCTTCCATTTCAATCCGATTCCAGCTGGCTATGCTCGTGTCAGGGTGGATGAAGTGGTGGCAGAATATAGGGGGATACAACTTGACATTCCTGGAGGCGAGGACGAGCGCACACTGGGAGAGGCATTTCATCGTATCGTTCTATGGAGAAAGGATTGCATCGTCTTTCCAAGGCCACCAACACCGCGTCAGCCCGCTCCTCCTCCAAGTCCTCCACCGCGTCCGCAGTCGACTCCAGATCCTCCAAGTCAGGCACCACCTTTGCAGACTCCTGCTCCTCCAAGTTCGCCAACGCGTGAGGCCACTCCTCCTACTCCAAGTCCGGCACCGCGTGAGCCCACTCCTCCTCCTCCAAGTCGTCCGGCACGGCGTCAGCCCAGGCCTGCTCCTCCAAGTCAGGCACCGCACAAGCCGTCTCGGCCGCCTTAGCAGGCTCCACCTCCTAAGCAACAGCGGAAGAGAGCCGCTGCTACTATGGCGGCTAGCGGTACAAGTAAAGGAGGCAAGAGATTACAATATGGTCCAAGCCTCGCGCCTCTTCCGCAGAGGCCTTATGACATGAGCGAAGTGGAAAACACAGCCGAAGTAAGGAGACAATTGGACGCTCATTTTGGACCGGAACCGCCACCGCCGCCAAAGGAAAAAGTGCCTGAGCATGCCATTGAGCAATTTATTCGTATGGCTAAAGCACCAGCTCCAAAGCCTATTGACTCAGACTATGAGCGCCAAATCAGGAAGGCACATGAGCACCGAAAGAAGGAGTCAAGCTCGAACTCCAGCCAAGCAGCTGCCAAGAAAAGCTGGAAAACTGTTCCCCAGCTTGGAGAACAGGCGGTGCAATCGATCCCCCCGCTCGTTGTACCATCAACACATGTGAGTACCGGCTATGATCTGCCGGTAATAACCAACGATCATAGAAGGATGGTTGAAGAGGCCGATGTCAATGTGGAATAACTCCTAGAGCTTGAGCCCACACCATTGATTACAGAGGCGGAAATAAAACAGAAATATGCCCACGGTGAACCTTTGGTCAAGCCCGAGGAGGTCAAGAAGCTCTCAACGAGAATGTATCAATTGCATGAATGGTACATGAAAATTACCAAGACTACCAATCGAGAGTCCCTCATGGTGAAAGTCAAGGCAGATCATTACTACCATGATAATGCTGTGTATGTTGAGTTTACAGAACTGTTTCAGTCCCTATTCAAGAATTCATCCGATTAACCAGTTAACTTGCCGATTAATCCCTACTCGTAGGGTCACCGAGTAGCCTATAAGCCGATAAATTGTCCGATTAATTGATTAAATGGCCAATTAACTTGCCAATTAGCCGATTAATCCCCTACTCACCAGCCAACCGAGCAGCTACCAGTTAACGATTTCCTCAGCAATGGTTTCAATTATTCAATCAAGACGCACTCGACAAATCTCTTGTCAGTTGCTATTGTCTATAAGTGATTTTTTTCTATAATTTAATTAAGTCACTAGCTACCTGTAGTGCTCGTTGATCATTACCTATAATATTATCCTCACTATATTCTTTTCTGTGGTATTATGCAGAATGAAGATCTATGAAATGAAAAAAGATGGACGCTATGGCATTGGGTTCATTCACCCAAATACTGTTAATCAAGTGACATGGTCAAAGCCATTCTATAAACAAGATACAGAGACTAGCTTCCTAGAGTTCTTGAAGCGCCTAAATACCAATCGAGATATACTACTTCCTTACCACTTCGGGTGAGTCACACTGTCTTATACTACAAATTCTGTTTTTGCTTACTAGCTTGATGTTAATTAATAAGTGTATATGGTTTAGGGTAGTTGATGAGTGTTATGCACATGCCCGCTTAATTTTTATACATGCAAACGTGTGCGCATGCAGTTACCACTGGATCTTGTTAATCATTCGAGTTGAAGATGCTGAAGTTGAAGTTCTGGACTCGCTACTTAAACCACCCGAGGAGTACGAAATCGTGAAGGGGATAGTCAACAGGTTATTTCAACCATCATCAAACTATATGTCAGCCTCTTTAGTTCTTTATTTCCTGATATCAACTAATTAATAACTCCTTTACTCATTTTCTTTGCCGACAGGCAGGGCTTGGCAAATGTTCAGGAAAGTGGTTCCAGGTGAATGGAAAGAAAAACTGTATTGATTTCGACCCAAGGTATAATTAATTAAGTAGTACTCCCTCCATTCCTAAATATAAGTCTTTTAGAGATTCTACTATAAACTACATACAGATGTATATAGACATAGTTTAGAGTGTACATTCATTCATTTTGCTTCGTATGTAGTCCATAGTGTAATCTCTAAAAAGACTTATATTTAAGAATAATAGAGGGAGTACTAGCTAGCTACCATCTCTTTAATTCTAGTTTCAATATACCATTAGTTATCATGCTTGATTAATTATTATCTGATTGAATTCTATTCTCATAAAGTGCATGAAGCAGTTGACGGGGAATGATCTATGTGCATACTATGTTTGCGAGAACATTCGCATGATGGCGTCTGAAAGGAGCAGATATACAGCAATGGGTATGTTGCCAGAGCACTATTCACAATTTTTACATCATTAGCGATATCTAATATATACACACACAACTAATACATTCATATTTGATCTCCTTCTTTAAAGTTCCGGGACGTGCAGGAGAAACTCCTACCAGCGGATTGCGTATGAGCACTTCAAGAAGAAATAGCGGGATTTTTGCTCGACCAGGTCAAGATCCCAATGGAGAATTCCATTACCCGCTACCACTGGAGTAATGCCTCCATGTAGGAGAAATTGTATATATATATATATATATATATATATACCAAATTGTATATATATACATGTGTATGTGTGAATGGTGGTGCGAGAGACATTTGATGATATATATATATGCATATATATAAATAGAATTTCTCGTAGAACGATCGATCATATATATGCATAACGTGTACAATATGTAGTATCGTAAAATATGAGCAAATGAAAAAGAATTAAATGAAACAAACAAAATTAAAGGAAAAAGAAATCATAAACCCCCCCTAAACCTTTGGTACCGGTTGGTATATCAAACCGGTACTAAAGGTCTCCTAGCCCCCGGCCCGGGCTCCTGCCACCCGTTACTGCCGGTTGCCCAACCGGCACTAAAGGCCCTTACGAACCGGTAATATAGCTCCATTTTCTACTAGCGCGTGTCGGTCATCAACACTCGCAGTTTTTGTCAATTTTGACCCGTTTCGTGGACTATTACTCACCGTTTTGAGGTCCCAAAGCAATTTCCATGGTTGTAAAACCCCAAGGTGCGTTTACGTGTCGGGCATCAACACTCACAATTTTGGCCGATTCGGGTACATCTCGTGCACTATTACTCAGCATTTCGGGGTCCCAAAGAGATTTCCACGATTGACGATCCACGGGGTGCGTTTACGTGTCCGTCGTCAATAGTGGGGTCCCGAAGCAATTTTCATAGATGTTGAACCCAAGGTGCGCTTACGTGTCGGTCATCAACACTCGCGGTTTTGTCGATTCTGACCCGTTTCATGGACTATTACTCACCATTTTGGGGTCCCAAAGCGATTTCCATGGTTGTCGAACCCCACAATGTGCTTACGTGTTGGTCGTCAAGACTCGCAGTTTGGGCCGATTCTGGCCCGTTTCTTGGACTATTACTCAGTTTTGGGGTCCCGAAGTGGTTTCCACGATTGACGAACCCCGGGTTGCGTTTACGTGTCGGTCATCAACACTCACAATTTTGGTCAATTCTGGACCGTTTCGTTGACTATTACTCACCGTTTTGGGGTCCCAGAGCGGTTTCCGCGATTGACGATCCCCGGGGTGCGCATACGTGTCCGTCGTCAACACTCACAGTTTTGGCCAATTATGACCCGTTTCTTGGACTATTACTCATCGTTTTGGGGTCCTGAAGAGATTTCCATAGTTGTTGAACGCAAGGTACGCTTATGTGTCGGTCATCAACACTTGCAGTATTGGCTGAGTTTGGCCCGTATCATGGACTATTACTCACTGTTTTGGGGTCCCGGAGTGATTTCCACGATTGACGAACCCCGAGGTGCGTTACTTGTCTATCATCAAAACTCACAATTTTGGCCAATTCTGGTATGTTTCGTGGACTACTACTCACCGTTTTGGGGTCTCAGAGAGATTTCCACGATTGACGATCCCCGGGGTGCGTTTACGTGTCCGTCATCAACACTCACAGTTTTGGCCAATTCTGACCCATTTTGTGGACTATCACACACCGTTTTGGGGTCCCAAAGCGATTTCCATGGTTTTCGAACCCCAAGGTGCATTTACGTGTCGGTCATCAACACTCACAATTTTGGCTGATTCTGGTCCGTTTCGTGCACTATTACTCAGCGTTTCGGGTTCCTAGAGTGATTTCCACGATCGATGATCCATGAGGTGCGTTTACGTGTCCATCGTTAACACTGGGGGTCCCGAAGCAATTTCCAAAGATGTTGAACCACGTAGTGCGCTTATGTGTCGGTCATGAACACTCGCGGTTTTTGTCGATTCTGACCCGTTTCATGGACTATTACTCACCGTTTTGGGGTCCCAAAGCTATTTCTATGGTTGTCGAACCCCACGATGTGCTTACATGTTGGTCGTCAAGACTCGCAGTTTGGGCCGATTCTGGCTCGTTTCTTGGACTATAACTCAGTTTTGGGGTCCCGAATTGATTTCCACGATTGACGAACCCCGGGGTGTGTTTACGTGTCGGTCATCAACACTCACAATTTTGGCTAATTCTGGTCTGTTTCGTGGACTATTACTCGCCGTTTTGGGGTCCCAGAGCAATTTCCACGATTAACGATCCCCGGGGTGCGTTTACGTGTCCATCATCAACACTCAAAGTTTTGGCCAATTCTGAGCCGTTTCGTGGACTATTACTCACCGTTTTGGGGTCCCAAAGCGATTTCCATGGTTGTCGAACCCCAAGGTGCATTTATATGTATGTCATCAACACTCACAATTTTGGCCGAATCTGGTCCATTTTGTGCACTATTATTCAGCGTTTTGGGGTCCCAGAGCGATTTCCACGATTGGCGATCCACGGGGTGCGTTTATGTGTCCATCGTCAACACTGGGGTCCCGAAGCAAATTCCTTAGATGTTGAACCCCAACGTGCGCTTATGTGTCGGTCATCAACACTCGTGGTTTTGGCTGATTTTTGTGGTCTGACCCATTTCCTGGACTACTACTCACCGTTTTGGTGTCCCAAAGCGATTTCCATGGTTGTCGAACCCCATGGTGTGCTTACGTGTTGGTCATCAAGACTCGCTGTTTGGGCCGATTCTGGCCCGTTTCTTGGACTATTACTCAATTTTGGGGTCCCAAAGTGATTTCCACGATTGATGAACCCCGGGTTACGTTTACGTGTCGATCATCAACACTCACAATTTTGGCCAATTCTGGTCCGTTTCATGGACTATTACTCACCGTTTTGGGGTCCCAGAGCGATTTCCATGATTGACGATCCCCGGAGTGCGTTTTCGTGTCCGTCGTCAACACTCACAGTTTTGGCCAATTCTGACCCGTTTCGTGGACTATTACTCACTGTTTTGGGGTCCCGAAGTGATTTCCATAGCTGTTGAACCCCAAGGTATGCTTACTTGTCGGTCATCAACACTTGCAATTTTGGCCGAGTCTGGCCCGTGTCGTGGACTATTACTCACTGTTTTGGGGTCCCACAGTGATTTCCACGATTGACGAACCCCGAGGTGCGTTACTTGTCTGTCATCAAAACTCACAATGTTGGCCAATTCTGGTCCGTTTGTGGACTATTAATCACTGTTTTGGGGTCTCAGAGCGATTTCCATGATTGACGATCCCTGGGGTGCGTTTACGTGTCTGTCATCAACACTCATAGTTTTGGCCAATTCTGACCCATTTCATGGACTATTACTCATCGTTTTAGGGTCCCGAAGCGATTTCCATAGGTGCTGAACCCCAAGGTGCACTTGAAGGAAATATGCCCTAGAGGCAATAATAAAGTTATTATTTATTTCCTCATATCATGATAAATGTTTATTATTCATGCTAGAATTGTATTAACCAGAAACATAATACATGTGTGAATACATAGACAAACATAGTGTCACTAGTATGCCTCTACTTGACTAGCTCATTGATCAAAGATGGTCATGTTTCCTAACCATAGATATGAGTTATCATTTGATCAATGGGATCATATCATTAGAAGAATGATGTGATTGACTTGACCCATTCCGTTAGCTTAGCACTTGATCATTTAGTATGTTGCTATTGCTTTCTTCATGACTTATACATGTTCCTATAACTATGAGATTATGTAACTCCCATTTACCAGAGGAACACTTTGTGTGCCACCAAACGTCACAACGTAACTGGGTGATTATAATGGTGCTGTATATGTGTCTCCGAGGTACTTGTTGAGTTGACGTATTTCGAGATTAGGATTTGTCACTCTGATTGTCGGAGAGGTATATCTGGGCCCTCTCGGTAATGCATATCACTATAAGCCTTGCAAGCAATGTAGCTAATGAGTTAGTTGCGGGATGATGCATTACGTAACGAGTAAAGAGACTTGCCAGTAACGAGATTGAACTAGGTATTGAGATACCGACGATCGAATCTCGGGCAAGTAACGTACCGATGACAAAAGGAACAACGTATGTAGTTATGCGGTTTGACCGATAACGATCTTCGTAGAATATGTGGGAACCAATATGAGCATCCAGGTTCCGCTATTGGTTATTGACCGGAAACATGTCTCGGTCATGTCTACATAGTTCTCGAATCCGTAGGGTCCACACGCTTAAAGTTTGGTGACAAATGGTATTATGAGTTTTTTGTGTTCTGATGTACCAAAGGTACTTTAGAGTCCCGGATATGATCACGGACCTGACGAGGAGTCTCGAAATGGTCGAGACGTAAAGATCGATATATTGGATGACTATGGTCGGACACTGGAATGGTTCCGGAAGGTTTCAGACATATACCGGAGTACCGGGGGGGTTACCCGAACCCCCCCAGGGGGGGTTATTGGGCCTCATGGGCACTAGTGGAGAAGAGGAGGGGCGGCCAGGGCAGGCCGCGCGCCCCCTCCCCCTCTAGTCCTAAGTGGACAAGGAAGGGGGGGCGGCGCCCCCCTTCTGTCCTTCTCCTCCTCTCTCCCTTCCTTCCCCTCTCCTACTCGAACAAGGAAAGGAGGAGTCCTACTCCCGGTGGGAGTAGGACTCCCCCCTTGGCGTGCCCTCCTCCTGGCCGGCCGCCTCCCCCTTGCTCCTTTATATACGAGGGCAGGGGGCACCTCTAGACACAACAATTGATCATTGATCTCTTAGACGTGTGCGGTGCCCCACTACACCATATTCCACCTCGGTAATATTGTAGTGGTGCATAGGCGAAGCCCTGCGTTGGTAGCATCATCGACACCATCATCACGCTGTCGTGCTGACGGAACTTTCCTGCAAAGCTCTGCTGGATCGAAGTTCGTGGGACGTCATTGTGCTGAACGTGTGCTGAACTCGGAGGTGCCGTACGTTCGGTACTTGGATCGGTCGGATCGTGAAGACATATGACTACATCAACCGCGTTGTGCTAACGCTTCCGCTTTCAGTCTACGAGGGTACATGGACTCACTCTCCCCGCTCGTTGCTATGCATCACCATGATCTTGCGTGTGCATAGGATTTTTTTTGAAATTATTACGTTCCCCAACAGTGGCATCTGAGCCAGGTTTTATGCGTAGATGTTATATGCATGAGTAGAACACAAGTGAGTTGTGGGCGATACAAGTCATACTGCTTACCAGCATGTCATACTTTGGTTCGGCGGTATTGTTGGATGAAGCGGCCCAGACCAACATTACGCATACGCTTACGCAAGACTGGTTCTACCGACGTGCTTTGCACATAGGTGGTTGGCGGGTGTCAGTTTCTACTTTAGTTGAACCGAGTGTGTCTACGCCCGGCCCTTGAGAAGGTTAAACAACACTAACTTGACAAACTATCATTGTGGTTTTGATGCGTAGGTAAGAACGGTTCTTGCTCAACCTGTAGCAGCCACGTAAAACTTGCAACAACAAAGTAGAGGACGTCTAACTTGTTTTTGCAGGGCATGCTATGATGTGATATGGCCAAGACATGATGCTAAATTTTATTGTATGAGATGATCATGTTTTGTAACGGAGTTATCGACAACTGGTAGGAGCCATATGGTTGTCGCTTTATTGTATGCAATGCAATCGCCCTGTAATTGCTTTATTTTATCACTAAGCAGTAGCGATAGTCGTAGAAGCAATAGTTGACGAGACGACAACGATGCTACGATGGAGATCAAGGTGTCGCGCTGGTGACGATGGTGATCATGACAGTGCTTCGGAGATGGAGATCACAAGCACAAGATGATGACGGCCATATCATATCACTTATATTGATTGCATGTGATGTTTATCCTTTATGCATCTTATTTTGCTTATTGACGGTAGCATTATAAGAGATCTCTCACTAAATTTCAAGGTAAAAGTGTTCTCCCTGAGTATGCACCGTTGCCAAAGTTTGTCGTGCCGAGACACCACATGATGATCGGGTGTGATAAGCTCTACGTTCATCTACAACGGGTGCAAGCCAGTTTTGCACACGCAGAATACTCGGGTTAAACTTGACGAGCCTAGCATATGCAGATATGGCCTTGGAACATTGAGACCGAAAGGTCGAGCGTGAATCATATAGTAGATATGATCAACATAGTGATGTTCATCATTGAAAACTACCCCATTTCACGTGATGATCGGTTATGGTTTAGTTGATTGGATCACGTGATCACTGAGATGATTAGAGAGATGTCTATCTAAGTGGGAGTTCTTAAGTAATATGATTAATTGAGCTTAAATTTATCATGAACTTAGTACCTGATAGTATTTTGCTTGTCTATGTTATTGTAGATAGATGGCCTGTGCTGTTGTTCCGTTGAATTTTAATGCGTTCCTTGAGAAAGCAAAGTTAAAAGATGATGGTAGCAATTACACGTACTGGGTCCATAACTTGAGGATTATCCTCATTGCTGCACAAAAGAATTACGTCCTGGAAGCACCGCTAGGTGCCAGGCCTGTTGCAGATGCAACTGACGACGTTAAGAACGTCTGGCAGAGCAAAGCTGATGACTACTTGATAGTTCAGTGTGCCATGATTTACGGGTTAGAACCGGGACTTCAACAACATTTTGAACATCATGGAGCATATGAGATGTTCTAGGAGTTGAAGTTAATATTTCAAGAAAATGCCCGGATTGAGAGACATGAAGTCTCCAATAAGTTCTATAGCTGCAAAATGGAGGAGAATAGTTGAAAGAACATGTAGTGCCCCCATGTTTGGTTTTGGTAATTGATGACAATCTCTATGGACTAATGGTTGTCTTGAGTTATATTTGAAGGATTTGTCCATAGGCTTTTCTTGAAATCCATGTGTTGGTTTCAAGGAGTTTATGAGTTGACCAAGGTGCTATTAAGGAATTATCCAAAGATTGGTCATGCAAGTGTTGAGCTTATTGCAAGCATGTCTTGAAGAATAAGGTTGTGTGATCATTCATGTTTACCTTCAATACATCATCCAAAGGAATAGAGTTGCAAAGATTCAAGGTTGATCAAGACTAAGTCAATAGTGAATCAAGTTGATCAACTCACAAAGCGTAGATGATGTACCGAGAGGGATCAAGTGATCCCATGGTATGGTAAGCATTGTCCATTGCACTTTGTGTACTAACCCATGGTCTATGTGAGAGTTCTATGTGGGGTTAGGTACGTATCCATGGGCTTGCATCAAGAGGAAGATATCATACAACCCATGGAAAGGATGACATCAAGTGGTGATTGTCATCAAGATTGCTGTGTGCAAGTTCAAGTGGAGCATCACGAAGAGATCAAGTGCTTGAATCTTTCCATCCATTGTGGTGTCAATGGACTTGTGAAGATGTGCCGAAGAGTGGCTCACCCATAGTGAACTATGGGGGAGCAATCATCTAGTCTTCATCGAGCCAACGCAATCAAGAAATGTGGTCCAACTTGAGGGAGTCAAGATCGTCTTCATCTAGCTCAAGTCGACCATGTGCAAGGCAAAGGTTTTCCCTTGATAGGTTTTCTATTTTACCGGTCTTGTGGTGGTAGTTGGGAGACCGAGTTATAGGATCGTTTGCCGTACTATCAAGGGGGGCTCTCAAGTTTGTAGCTTGATCGTATCGTTAGTAGAGAGCTCAAGCCATTGCATCCTTGCATCATGTTTCTTTGTTCTTGTTTGGTTATCTTTGTGAGTCTTAGAGCTTATGGTCATCTTGATGACAAGCTTGAGTTCATCGAAAACGGAGTTCACATGCGTCTTCTATGATGTTTTCGGTGTTGGAGGTTTTACCGGTCTTATCCGATGAAGGGTTCTCACCATTTTCTTATGGGACTTTTCTCATTTGCTTATTCTTGATATTTCTATCAATATTGTGTTAGCCCATGTCGTTAGCTTTCCAACAAACTTGGTTTCGTTGAATTCGGAGTCCGTTTGCATAAGTTGTGGCTGTTTTGGTAAAGGCTGCAGTGGTACTACCGCGACTAGAGCGGATGTAATTTTTTACTACCGCTCTAGAGCGGTACTACCGCGGCTCCTGAGCGGTAGTACCGCTCCAGAGCAGTACTACCGTGGCTCCTAAGCGGTAGTACCGCTCCGGACCAAAAACTCATGTTTTCTCTCTCGTTGGGCTGTTTTGACCGTGCTAAGCGGTAGTACCGCTCCTCCAAGCGGTAGTACCGCTTGTGCACGACCTGAGCACATAACGGTTGGATTCGGGAGGTCCTATAAAAGAGGGTCTTCTTCCCCAATGAACCTAATCCTTTGAGCTCGTGTTCTTCCGCCATTGTTGACCTTCTTCGAGCTTCCTAACTCTCAATCCCTCCAATGATTCTTGCTAGTTATTGAGGGAAAAGAGAGAGGAGATCTAGATCCACGTTTCCACCAATAACTTTCTCCTCAAAGTGAGGGGAACCCCTTGGATCTAGATCTTGGAGTTCTTTGTGTTCTTCTTTCGTTCTTCCTCTCATTTTCCTCCCTAGCATTAGTTGCTTTGGTGAGATTTGGGAGAGAAGGACTTGGGCACTCCATGTGCCCTTGCCATTGCAGTTGGTGCATTAGTTTGAGTTCTCCACGGTGATACGTGGAAGTGAAGTTTGAGAAGCTTATTACTCTTGGGTGTTTGGGCACCCTAGAGCTTGTTCCTCTTGGGTGCTTGGGGGCCCTATACGGTTGGTGGTGTTCGGAGCTCAATCATTATGGTGTAAAGCTCCAGGCAAGCGTCGGGGTCTCCAATTAGGTTGTGGTGATTGCCCCGAGCAATTTGACGGGTACCGGTGACCGCCCCCAAGGGTTTCCAAAGTGTACGGGTCCGGTGACCGCCCCCAAGGGTTGCCATTTGTACGGGTTCGGTGACCGCCCTCAAGGGTCCCTTAGTGGAATCACGACATCTTACATTGTGCGAGGGTGTGAGGAGATTACAGTGGCCCTAGTGGCTTCTTGGGGAGCATTGTGCCTCCACACCGCTCCAAACGGAGATTAGCATCCGCAAGGGTGTGAACTTCGGGATACATCATCGTCTCCGCATGCCTCGGTTATCTCTTACCCGAGCCCTTTACTTATGCACTTTACTTTGTGATAGCCATATTGTTCTTTGTCATATATCTTGCGATCACATAGTTGCTTATATTGCTTAGCATAAGTTGTTGGTGCACATAGGTGAGCCTAGTTGTTTTAGGTTTTGTGCTTGACAAATTAACCGCTAGGTTTATTCCGCATTTGTTCAATCCTAAACCGTAATTATTTTAAAACGCCTATTCACCCCCTCTAGGCGACATCCATGATCTTTCAATTGGTATCAGAGCCTCGTCTCTCTTTAGTAGGCTTTACCACCTAGAGAGTATAGTTGTCGACTAGGTGATTAGGATTCTCTGACACTCTTAGTTTCGATGGCACAAATTTTGATGTTTGGATAATTCGCATGCTTAATCTCTTTAGGGTCATGGACCCAAATTTAGAGCGAATTGTAGATATGGGTTTTTCTCCTCCAAAGGATCCCCAAAGATTATCTTTAGAGGATGAGAAAAACTCTTATCTCAATGCTCAAGCTTCTAATGTGCTTTTCGATGCTTTGAGCAATGTAGTTATATTTCAACTCATGCCGTTCCGAGATTCTCATGAGTTGTGGACGAAGCTTCAAGATAAATATGGTGTGTCCAAGATTTGTGGGGATGATTGTTCTCCCTCCATCTCCGGTTATATAGTCTTCTCAACTTCTTCTAATTCACCTACATGTGGTTTGCCACAAGGTATTGATATGGTGAGTAGTGTTGGTCATTGCAATGATGATAGTATGCTTATTGTGGATGATCCTTCATCACTATATTATTGCAATGCTCCTTCTTTGGGCTTTAACACTTCGAGCACTCCAAATGTTTCACATGCTTGTGTTGATAGTCCTTGCATATCATGTAGAAATTGCTTGACTAAATCTCATGATGATATGCTTGCTATGTCTTGTTGCCATGATAAAAATGCATCTATTTCCTTGAATTGTTGTGCTAACAATGTAGAGGAAACCCAACACTCCATGGAACAAGATGTGGTGTTTAATGGTGCCTCAAGGGATCCTACACCATCATCTATTGCTTTTTGCCTTATGGCTAAGGCGTCAAAGGTATCTCCTACTTTGTACCCCAATATGTCTCTTGATGATGATGTTGATGCTAATGATGATGAGGATAATGATGAAGAGAATGATAATGTTGCCTCCTTAAAAACTAAGGGGGAAATGATTTTTAAAGCTCTTCATAAAAATAAAATTGCTCGTTCCAACTTCATGGAAATAATGTCCATTGCCATTGATGGCAAGAAATACATTGAGGAGTTGGAATCTCATCTAGAGGATCATGAGGTCACCATTGAGAAAACGGAAGCTCATGGGCGTGATTACGCAAATGAGATCGCAGAGCTATCTCAAGATCTTGAACATGAACAAACCACCTCCGAATATCTTGAGGAGACTTTTGCTCTAGAATTATCTAGAGTGAGGGAATCTCATGATAGAGCTCTTGAGGTGGCTAACGATTTCAAAACAAAAAATGCTAAGCTTGAAGTTTCTCATGCTAGACTCCTTGAGGATTTTGAGCACCTCGAAAATGGCTCAAGGGTCATCAAGGGTGAGCTCATCAAACTCAAAAGTCTCATGCCCAACTTGAAGCTTCTTATTTAAAAGAGCTTGCCAAGTTGCCTTCTCCTCTTGTTGTTAATGATGATGCTTGTGCTACTAATTCTATTACTTGTGAAGCATCCATTTTGAAGGAGAATGTTGAGCTACAGGCTCAACTTGAGGTGCTATCTAGCAATTATGGGAAATTGGAAGAAAGTCATGAAAAGCTCTCAAGCTCTCATGATGATCTTCTAGTATCCCATAGTGTGCTAAAGATAGCTCATGAGGCCATGATTGCTAAGGTAACATCTAGTGAGCCTCATGTGGATACTAGCACTACTTCTAGTCAAAATAGTATATTGCCATGTGCTAGTCCTTGTAATTCATCTACTCACAATGTTGGTACATCTTGTGATGAATTGCTTTCCTTGCCTTGTTGCTCTAACGATGAAGCTTATACTTCCTCTAGTACTTGTGTTGAGACTAACCATGTAGAGGAAATCAAAGAGCTCAAGGCCCAAGTCACTTCTTTGAAGAAAGACTTGGAAAAGTGTCATGAAGGGAAGGCCACACTCAACAATATCTTGAGTGTGCAAAAATCCCCCAATGACAAAGGTGGACTTGGATTCAACTCCAACAAGAAGAAGAAGTCCAAGTTGAACAAGAAGAAGGGCCAAGAACAAGTCAAGAATTCAGCCAAGATTGTTTGCTTCAAGTGCAAAGTCGAAGGGCATCATGTTAGATCTTGCCCATTGAAGAAGAAGGCCATTAGTGTCAAGCAACAAGGGAAGAGGGCACAAGTTCAATCTCATGCTCAACATCGTGTTGAAGAAAGGCCTCTTCCCAAGAACACTCAAGTTAATGCTTCTCAAATTGAGAAATCAAGTGAGAAGAAAGTGAAGAGTAGACGTTGCTACTTATGTCGTGAGAAAGGTCACGTCGCTTCTTCATGCACTAGTGGTAACTTATCCAACCCTGCTATTATTGATAATATCTATTCTCTTGGTAAGGATAAGGTTGGCAATGTGTTTGCCAAGTTTGTTTGTACTCAAAGTGGTGTCAAGCAAAGAACCATTTGGGTAGCCAAACCTATTGTGACTAACCTCTTAGGACCCAACTTGGTTGGGGACCAACAAGCTCAAACTTGATCAATAGGTGTTGTTAGAGGGCATTGGAGACTTGGCTACATTATGAAGAATTAAGGGGACTTCATCATTCTCTTTGTCTCAAGCCAAGTCAATTGGATTATCAAGTTTCTATCTTATATCCAATGTGCCTCCTTGCGGTAACTTGTACTTAAATTGTTTACCTTGAAAGTTACTTGCCCCCTTGCATGTTTTGGTTTTGTTCCTTGCATGTGTTTGTATATGTTGCGCTTCCAACTTGCTTATCTTGAGCAATCAAGTATGTGTGTGTTGGTTTGCACATCATGTACGTGTGCGTCGTGCGTTGAGCCTTTTTGCTTCCTGTTTGTATCCTAGTTGGCTCGTGTGATAGATCAATGGAACATCCCATTTTGGGGGAGTGATGTGCTTTGTGCACCTCACAATCCTATAAATGTGTGTACATGAGGAATACCATCTAGTATTGATATTACAAGATTATCTAGTCGCTAGGTGGTATATCTCTCATGAGAAATTCAAATTCTAAAAATTCCATTGATTATCTCGTGTTGGATCCTCTTATTGCCTCTTGTTTAGTTCTTATTGGTATCACATTATGGGGGAGTAATATGCTAAGTGCATATTACAAACCTAGAAAATGTGTACATTTGAGATATTGTCACCTAGAATTGATATTGTAAATTATCTTGTTCCTAGGTGGCATGTTAGCTCTACAAGTTGCAATTTGCTTTTTGTTTGGAGTGAAGATGATGTCGGATATCCTTGCTATCTACCACCGGGAATTATTTCCAAATACTTCTTGTCTTTTGACAATTGGTAATCACTTATGTGTGGTAGAATTTAATTGATCATCTTTACATTGGCTTTTGTTTATTTGCCTTTTTCTCTTGCCAAGGTTTGTGTCAACTCCCGTTGTCTTCCCTACCACTTGTGGATCTTGTTTATTTCTTGTTCTTGTCTAGTGTTTTCTAGATATAGTGAAAGTGGTGATCCCACCTTGTGCATTTTGTATTCAAATGAAAATCCTATATAATGCACAACTTGTGGGGGAGCTATCCTATTTTCTTTAGAAGACTCTTCTTGTGATCCTTATCAAGTGTGTTTTGGTGGAAGGCAAGCCATTTCTTTTTGGTACTTTGTGCCATCATGAAACTTTGTTGAGAGCCTGGTTTGTTTGGAACCATCCTCTCTTTGGGAGTTTGACATCTTTAGTTTAGTGTGTATCAATGGATATCTCATTCCTTGATGTATCTTTAATGATATCTTCCAAGTGATGATTTCTCCATTTGGTATCCTTTTCACTTGGCATTTCTTTGTTTTTGGTTTCGGGTTTTGAAAGTCTTGAGCATGCATGTTTACTTCATGTATTTCATTTGGCATGCTTTCTTTCTTTGACTCAATATATAGGGGAAACTCCACCTAGTCTCAATTTGGATGAGATGTGCATGAAATTCATTTTCATATCTATATGCACATATTTATGTGGAGTTTGTCCTATGTATTGGTGTTTCTAACTATTTGGTCCCGATGAGTTTGGGTACCGTTTAGTTTGTGTTGTTCTTCTAGGAACATTTGGAGATGCATTGGATGCTCGGCTCACTCACAAGGAAGGTGTTATCACCATGTGCATATTGGAGTCAAGCTAGGATGATCAATGAACTACTATCTACCTTCAATTGGTATCTACTACATCCTTCCAATGATATCTCGGTAATAAGTATCTATTCATGCTTTCTCCTCTTGCATTCAACCTTGTGTAGGTTGCATCTTGGCATGATATTCATTTCATATCTTGTGATACTTGTTTCCTTTCTCAAAGCATCCCAACGATGATCTCTTGTTGCTAGTTGTGATGCCTTTGATGGATGTGTATTTGGACTTCATTTATATACAATAAGACCATATCTAGACAAGTGCTATGCTTTCAAGCAAATATCTTATTGGTATATTTATGACTTCCTTGTGGATATCTTGTTCCTTCGTGTTGTAACTATTTCAGGTGTACATCCTTCTTTGTAGATATATATATCATCATGATTTCGTCTACATAGAACCTTATACACTTGAGAGAAATTACATCTCTAGTTGATATCTTTTCTTTCACGTCCACCTTGTCTTTCTTATGTTATTTCTTTGGTGGCTCCGTGAAAGCTTTTGCCTTGAGTGCGTGTCCTCTATCGTTGCATCTTGTTGCACTCTTGTGTGGTGAAGATTATTTTCCTCTTGCTTATCTTTACGAGGTTTTTGCCATCTTAATTGGTATCCCTCGTCTTGATGAGCCTCCCCTCGTCTATCTTCACCACAGGTTGTCACAAGCATAGGTTCTCTTTTGCTTATTAGTAAGCTTGTGAACCCATTTGCCAGTTGTGTGTGGGAATGATAGGCCTTGCACCGTGTGCCTCATTCTTTCAAGACTATGTTGATGCTTAATGCTCATCCTAATCTTAGTCTTCTCAAGTGCTTCGCCATGACTCACACACATCATTTTGGTTGAGCCTATTCTTAAGTTGCCTCTTTTACATGTTGCTCAACCATGTGCTTGTTGCAAGCGCTAGGCTTTGTTTCCTATATGCTCACTTGCACTGGAAGTGAGTTTCTATTGATTTTGGGGGAGCTATGATCCTATTTTGTGCACTTTGTATTCAAATACAAAAATTCTTATGTGTGCACAAATCATGGTGTCGGTGTACTAGAATAGGGGTACCCTAGTATCCCGAACTTGTGCACGGGCAGTTGCAGCGCCCCGCGGCAAGGCTTGCCGGGCGACCGCCAAGGTCCTCCGTGGTTCCTTTGGAGCCATCCAAGAACAAAGTATTTAAGCCAAGGAGACAAGGCCCCGGCAAGAGGAGCTTGCCGGGAAGGCCAACCAAGGCATTTCGAGGAACTTGCCGCGACGCACCACGCGTCCCGGCAAGACCCGGTGAGCGACAAGCTTCCGGACGCCGCAAGACAACGGCCGCGGCAAGGCGCTTGCTGCGGCAAGTTATCACTCTGCACCCATGCTCCAGCGCATCCACCAACGTGTCGCCCTGGGGCCTTCCCAGGCGCGCGTGGCAGGAGGCTGAGCAGCCAGCGGTGCGAGGTGGCAAACGACGCTGACAAGATTACCATCGTGGCGAACGGTGGTGTCCCTGACGGCCCTTTTTCTGCACTGTTTGGGCGACATAGACGGGCATTTAATGCCTTTGTCCCCTGCCGTCAGGGTTAGGTAGGATGCACTATGCAGGTAGCTGTACCAACCACAACTCCTTTTCCAGTTTTACCCTCGTCTGTGTTGCCACCTGTCGGTGACCCCTTGAGCGTATAAAAGGAGGCCCATGCGCAACGTAGAGGAGGTTCGGACCCAAAAAATCACACACGCTCGGTCTCATTAGCAGCTATAGCGTACTGTAGCACTCAGCGCTCTTGAGCAAGAACACAATACAATCAGACAAGCAGCAGTAGGAGTATTATCTCTGCGGAGAGCTCTGAAGCTGGGTAAACTGCTCGTGTGCTTCGCCTCGATCTGCTCTTAGTGCGATCTCCGCCCCCCGCCGAACCGAAAGGGGCTCGGTCCGCCGGTCCCATAGGTCTTCGTGGATCAGTCTCCCCGACATCTTTGGCGCGCCAGGTAGGGGGCGTCGAGATTGTGTGAACCTGATCCGGCGCTCACACGAGCTAGATCTTCATCTTCTTCATCAACATGCCACCGAAGAAGACTTCGGCGGCAGCTGCTCCGTCCACGTTGATCCCACCACCACCGGAGCAAACGGGTGGTGGGGTGGACGCCGGCGGAAGAACGGACGTCGACGAGGAAGCTCACGATGCTGCCAGGTCCAAGGACAAGGCCACGCAGACCTCGGCATCCGTACATGTACCGCGCCCATCTCAGGAGGCACAGGACCGACAGCGTCATGGTATTCACAGTACCATACGTTCATTGGGACAAGATCGAGCTGGTGGATCTCGGGGTGCTCAAGACCAGCATGCACGCCAACGTGCTGGCACGAGCGAGACACGGTCGCCTGGACGGGATACTGCTCCTTCTAACATAGTTAGAAGTCCGAGCATATCCCGCTCCTCGCACCGTTCGCCACTGCCGCCCACCACTCCAGCAGAAGCTTTGGCGCGAGCTCAACTGCTCCTGGATTACCCTCCAGCGGAAGACAAGATCGACCAATGGAGGGCCACCATTCAGAGTCTCATCGGCTTTGCCAACGGCGACACTCCGCGGCAGCCAAGTGCATCGTGGCCGCGGCAGGACTGCCAGGCACGAGCCGGTGGCGACGAAACCGGTGGGGGTGCCACCACCATGCACTCTCCACCCCGAAGGCCAAGATCGCCGATTCGTCGGATCCACCTCAACAGCGACTCCACCGCATCATCAGATCCACGAGCTCGTCGCGATCAGCGCCAAGTTCTTCACGAACGACAGCAAGAAGACGCTCGTACTCGCATCGAGCGCCGAAGAGAAGCGCGTCGTCAATCCGACAAGCGCGCTGGGCCTTCTGTTGACATGCATGCGCCAGGGGAACCAGGCGACTTGCCGTACGCAGTAGTTGATTTCTGGTGACTATTTTCCGGCAGAGCTTCCCGAAGCCGCCGCCAAGAAGGTCCTCAAGATCAGCACCAAAGATGCCGAGGAGCAGTCTGCTCCGGCAAGCCATGGGGTTTGTTCCGTTGAAGCAGATGCTCCCGGCAAGCTTTGCTCCGGCAAGCTTGCCGGGGAACATCAAGCTCCGGCTGAGCCCCAGGTTCTTGCCATAGAAGCGGATGTTCCCGCAGCAGCAGATGTGCCTTTAGTCCTTGTTGTCGAGCCGCAAGCTCCAACATGGGCACAGCAGATTGTCCTTTTCCTTCAGACAGGAGAACTTCCCGAAGAGCAAGAAGAAGCGGAAAGAGTAGCCCGGTAGTCAAGTATGTACCAGTTTGTTGACAACACACTGTACAGAAGAAGACTCAACGGCGTGAAATTGAAGTGTATTCACCGGGAAGACGGACAAAAGCTGTTGGCAGAAATACATGGAGGCATATGTGGTCACCACATTGGCGCAAGAGCACTTGCCGGCAAAGCGTTCCGGCAGGTTTCTTTTGGCCGACAGCCCTCCAGGATGCGACTGCACAAGTAACCAAGTGTGAAGCGTGCCAGTTCCATTCCAAGCAGATACACCAGCCAGCTCAAGCTCTCCAGACGATCCCTTTATCCTGGCCATTTTCGGTCTGGGGGCTCGATATCCTCGGCCCCTTTCCCCGAGCTGTCGGGGGCTTTGAGTACTTGTACGTTGCAATCGACAAGTTCACAAAGTGGCCGGAAGTGGAACCAGTGAGGAAGGTGACAGCACAGTCAGCAGTCAAGTTCTTCAGGTCGATTGTTTGCCGCTTTGGGATCCCTAACAGGATCATCACCGACAACGACACGCAATTCACGAGTTGCACCTTCATGCAGTACGTCCAAGATCTTGGCGCCAAGGTCTGCTTCGCTTCTGTTGCTCATCCGAGAAGCAACGATCAAGCAGAGAGGGCAAATGCTGAAGTGTTGCGCAGGCTCAAGACCAGAAATTTCGACAGGCTGCACAAGTGCGGAAAGAACTGGATCGAGGAGCTACCGGTGGTTCTTTGGTCGACCAGGACGACACCAAATCGAGCCACTGGCCAGACACCTTTCGCTCTAGTCTATGGAGCAGAGGCAGTTCTCCCCACGGAACTCGTATACGGGTCACCTCGAGTGCTCGCTTATGATGAGCTTGAGCAAGAGCAACTGCAACAAGATGATGCGCTGCTCCTTGAGGAGGACCGTCTTCAGGCTGCTGTGCGAGCTGCTCGGTACCAGCAAGCTTTGCGCCGCTACCATAGCCGCAAAGTTAATGCCAGAAGTTTCGAGGAAGGCGACCTTGTTCTTCGGCGCGTTCAGTCCGCCAAGAATTCCAACAAGTTGACGCCGAAGTGGGAAGGCCCTTATCGGGTGAAACGAGTCACTAGGCCTGGCGCTGTCCGCCTTGAGACCGAAGATGGCATTCCGGTGAGCAACTGCTGGAACATTGAGCATCTTTGTAAGTTTTACCCGTAGGACGCGGTTGCTGGAACCCGTTCCGGCAACCACCTTTTGTACAAGTCTTGCCGATGTTGCATGTAATCCTTTGTATAAAGCCGGGCCCAGATCCCATGCATAAGTAAAGCTCATGTGCTCCGCACATCTTGTCAATTTCATGCTTTCTACTTTGTATTTGCATGCATTATCTGACACTTTGTGCAGCACCTACCCCCGGTAAGAAATAACGAGCCGTAAGGCTCCATATCTTTATTTTCTCTTCTTTCTTTTTCTCAAAAAGGAAAGCAAGGTTCCCCCGCACACAAGTTTGCCGGGGGGAATGGAGAAGATAATGGTGTGGTCCGGGCCAGGCATCGTTCAAGGAAGTTTCGCCTTACCGGAAAGCAAACGACAGAAAAGCTAAGTTGCCAAAGTTTGAGCAATCAGTTTTTATATTTTTAAGTTATCTTCCTCGAACGACCGTACTTTGTATGGAAAACCTGTGCGCGGAGGAACCAACTTGTAGCTAGTTGCGCCCTTACTTTGTTTCGAGTCCGCTCAACAACTTAAGTGAGTTGTGACTAGTTGCGACAAGGTTTCTTGTCGGTAGCGGCACCACCAGCAGGCTGCTGACGTCCCGCACTCAGCGCTCGCGGCTAAGGTACCTGCGCCGGCAAGTTCCCTAAAAGCGTAGGGCAGAAACATACAAAGGAAGGAATCAAGTAAAGGGAATAACATAGTAAATCTCTACCCAAAATAGAGTTATATTACAAGATAGCTTATCGCAGCTCTAACAGATTGTTCTCATGACATGGCCAGCAGTGACAAGAAAAAGAAAAAAAACGGGCGGCCTAATCTACGCGATCGCCCTCAACCCTCTTGATCTCGCTCACCTTGTCCACAATGGGTGCGATAAGGGCCTTGAGCGCTTCCAGATCAGCGTCCGGCGGCAAGGACTTGAGGACGTTGGTGAAGTTGAGGCCTGGGTTGCGGAAGGCCACCTTCATCAGCACCTTCTGAAGAACTCCCGCGCAGATCTTGCGCGACTCGTCGGCCAGCTGCTTCGAGATCTTCTCCCGGAGTCGCTGGAGGGCCGTCGCCACGCCTTTGAAGAACAAGCTGAGCTTGGCGCTGGGTTGGAGGTGCTCGTCGGAGGAGTACCCGAGATCCTCCATCCCCAGCTGCGCCAGCTCCCCGTCGATGGCGGCGGCAAGATCCGCAAGACCCTCAGTCCAGTGCTCCACAGTTTCCCTGAAGGCGTCGTGGGCGGTAGCTGCATTCGCCAGCAGCGCCTCGTCGGCCTTGATCTTCTCCGACAAGGCCACCTCCTGCTCCCTGGCGCCGTCCAGCGTCTGAGTCAACGTGGCCAGCTTCAGCTCGAGATCTGTGTTGGAGTCCTTGGCGGCGCTAAGCTCCTTGCTCCTCTCAGCGAGAAGACCCTGCAGCTCACCATGAGCGGCATCGTCCTTCTCGCGCTCACGCTTGAGCGCGGCAAGCTCCTCGCCGCTTGCCCTGAGATCGGCTTCCAGCCGCACCACCTTCGTCTCCAGCTCCTTATTGGCGGCCTTGGCAGCTGCGGCAGCATCCTTTGCCTCCTTGAGAGCCCCACCAATTGCTTGCTCGCACGCGGCGAGCTCCTCCTCGTGGCTGTCAAGATTGACCTTGCGCTGCGCCAACTCTCCTTCCTGCGCAAATAGGTTTTTGGCGACAAGCCGTTGCTTCTCTTCAGCTTCGGCCTTCTCGAGGAGGAAGGCTTTCCGCTCCTCGAGAAGTTGCTCCCGCTCCTCCGCCAGGGACCGGAGAGCTTCCTGCCCGAGGCCTCGGAGCTCCTCCGCGCGCTTCTCAATGTCAACTCCCGCCTTCGCGACAAGCGCTTCTCGGGAGGCCAGCTTGGCTTGTGGGGCGCGGTAGAGCGACGTCAGCTTCCGCAGCAGCCGCTCCTCTTCAGGCTCGTTGCTGCTGCTTGGCGCGTCAACCAGCGTCAGCCCGGCGGAGGCAAGCACCTCTCCATCCAGGATTTCTCCCTCGACCGGCGCCCTGGAGCTTGACGCCCAGGGAAGCTTGATGAAGATGCCATCGCCAACCTTCAAGTAGGCGCCGGGCTGGGGCTCTTCGGAGCCTGGTTCTGCAGCAGCAGCGGAGGGATCGGCGGTCGGCGCAGCGCCTGGCGCTCCTGCGGCCTCGGGGCCGTCAGTGCGATCACCGGATCCCTCGCCAGCTTCTGCGGCGGCAGCTTCGGCGGCCTCTTCGCCGGCGGGCTCGTCAGCGCCGGCCTCTCCTTCGGTGGCGGCGGCATCGTCGGTACTGCCGCGCGCGCCCTCCTCGCCGGCGCCCTCGGTTTCCATCGGCTCATTGGCAGGTGCATCTGACGAATGGAAAAGGGAGAGAAGTCAAGCAAATATGCAAAAAGAAAATCAGAAGAAGAAGAACCCAAGGGCAAGTTTTCAAGCAAGAAGATTACCTATGCTAGGATCTGTAGCCGTGGTCTCAACCACCGGAGGATCGCTGGTGCTGTTCCTTGCCGGAGAACTACCCCTTGCCGGAGAATTCTCCCTTGCCGGAGAATGCTCCCTTGCCGGGGAATCCTCCCTTGGCGGCGTAGTCGAAGCAGATGGCACTTCGGGAGCGGCTTCCGGGCTCTCCTGGTGAGGCTGCTCTGCTCCTGCACGAACCAACAGTCAGATATCAGCAAAAGAAAGAGCACCTATGCGCGCCTGATGGTAGAAAGTAAACCATACACTTACGCTGGGGGCTGTGCTGGGGGCTGCTCTGGGGAATGATTGCCGGGTCCGGCAAGGTGGTCTCGGGCACACCTTCTGCTGGCGTGGTGGGTTCGTCCTCGATGACAATCACCGGGACCTTGGCTCTCTTCCCCGCTCTCTGGGCCAGCGTCCTGAAGAGGAACGGGTTCAGAATGAAGCAAATCAGATACAAGATAAAGTAACGAAATTGAAGAACTACAAGAACAGTAAAGAATCTTACTCTTCTTCTTCCTCGTCAGAGCTGAGCGCGGAGAGATCAAAATCCGGCTCGCCTCCGGAGCGACGAGGCTGAGGAGTAGGCTCCCTTGTCCGCTTGGCAGGCGCGGTGGCGGTGGACTCCCCGCTCTGGTTGCCGCAGCGGCGTGAGGCGCTCCCGCGGGAACAGTGCTTGCCGCGCTAGAGCGTGTCGCGCGGCTGTTGACCCATCTGCCGCCCCGCTACATCCCCGGCCTTGCGGAGACGCCTTCTTGGTGGAGCTGGGGGCTCCGCTCGCGGCAAGCTGTCCGAAGGTTCGGGTCCGACAGGCTCTCCCTCGCCGGGCTCACTCGACTCAGCTTCAGGCCCGGCAAGCTCTTCCAAGCCGGCAAACTCCTCTTGCTCGACAAGGCTTGCCGCCTCTACTGCCTTTGCCTCCTCCATGGTGAATCCGAACTCGCCCGCGGCAATGGCTGCTGCCACCTCTTCCAGCCTGGTGGCGATGCGCTGCATCTCGTCATCGGTGGTGTCGCGGGTGAGGCTCTTCTGCTCGTCGGCGCGGACCGGCACTCCCTCCAGGCCGTCGAAGAATGCCCGCACAACGTCGTCGGCAGGCTCTTGCCAAGTCGGGACGATTCCGTGCGAGTCGCACAGCGGCATCATTGCGCGGATGCGGTCGAGCGAAGAATTGTTGCACAGCGGAACGACACCCCTCGGCAGAATGAATGGATGTTGCGGATCGCGCTTGAACAGCTCCAGAAGCATCGCATCCAGCTCCAGGACGGTGAAGTTGAAGTTTAGGCCCGGGTGCAGCCTCATGATATCCGCTGAGTTCTGGAACTCCCAGCCTGGTCTCCTCCTCTCCTGCAAGGGGGCGATGCAGCGGTGGAGAAAGTCTGCGCCAACGGCGCCTACGGTGAGCCCGGCAAGCCTAAGGCGTAGGATCCGGGTGACGGCGATCTTCAGTCTGTCGTCTTCCAGGGCCACGTTGCTCCAGTCATTGCCGCGCACTATCGGGGCTTGGCGCAGGGCAGTAAAGGGCTGCGGGTTCTCCTCGACGATCCAGCACCACTCTGCTCTCCACTCCTCCCACTTGCTGCGGAGCTCTCCCTCCAGATAAGCTTCCTTCTTGCCGACTCTTGAGATCCAAGCGATCCCGCCGGCAAGAGGCTCCCCTCTCTCAACACGGGGCATAAAGAAATGGCGGAAGAGAGCTACATGTGGGTGAACTCCGACAAAGTTTTCGCACAGATTTGCGAAAACTGCCATGGTCAGAACGACGTTGGGGGTGAAGTCAAGGAGGCAGAACCCGTAGGTGTTCATGATGTTGCAGAAGAATTCAGAGAAAGGCGGGCAGAGCCCGCAGTAGAAGAACAGCGCGAAGAAGGGGTACCCGTTTGGAGCCAGTTCCGAGGCGGCAGCCGGGAGTACCCTCGTGCGCGGATGCGCCCGCTTCTCCGTCGACCAGAAGAGGTAGTAGTACTCCCTCAGCTCCTTCGCGGCAAGCTGAGGGGGGAAGATGGCCCGCTCCTTTCGCAGCGCCGCGAGCCGCTGCGCCTCGACCAATTTCATGCCCTTCCCCTTGTCGGCCTTCGGAGCCATGGCGGAGGTGGTGGGGGAGATCGACGGCGTTGGTGGTGCTGGTGGCAATGGGGGGCAGAGCACTGCTCTCTCTCAACTTCGGGAAGTAGGGGGGAGGGGCGGAGATTTGGGAAATGGAGTAACAACCGGCAGGATGGGCGAACTGCTCCTGTTTCCCCTGGTTATAAAGGGGGAGGGGGCGGATGTTTCACCCTTCCAAATAAAGAAACCACCCACGATCTCTCCGACGATGCCGCATTCGACGCGTGCCGTTGGGGGAGGCCGCGGTGGGTGCGGAGTAAGATACGGTGTAACCCAGGCTGCGCATGCCCGTGCCCTGTTTTGGGCCTGGCCCAACAGCGCTCGGCACCGTGTGTGGCCCAGGCCCGGGGGCTCCTGTCGGTGTACTAGAATAGGGGTACCCTAGTATCCCGAACTTGTGCACGGGCAGTTGCAGCACCCCGCGGCAAGGCTTGCCGGGCGACCGCCAAGGTCCTCCGTGGTTCCTTTGGAGCCATTCAAGAACAAAGTATTTAAGCCAAGGAGACAAGGCCCCGGCAAGAGGAGCTTGCCGGGAAGGCCAACCAAGGCATTTCGAGGAACTTGCCGCGACGCGCCATGTGTCCCGGCAAGACCCGGTGAGCGACAAGCTTCCGGACGCGGCAAGACAACGACCGCGGCAAGGAGCTTGCCGCGGCAAGTTATCACTCTACACCCACGCTCCAGCGCATCCACCAACGTGTCGCCCTGGGGCCTTCCCAGGCGCGCGTGGCAGGAGGCTGAGCAGCCAGCGGTGCGAGGTGGCAAACAACGCTGACAAGATTACCATCATGGCGAACGGTGGCGTCCCTGACGGCCCTTTTCTGCACTGTTTGGGTGACACAGATGGGCATTTAATGCCTTTGTCCCCTGCCGTCAGGGTTAGGTAGGATGCACTGTGCAGGTAGCTGTACCAACCACAACTCCTTTTCCATTTTTACCCTCGTTTGCGTTGCCACCTGTCGGTGACCCCTTGAGCGTATAAAAGGAGGCCCATGCGCAACGTAGAGGAGGTTCGGACCCAGAAAATCACACACCCTCGGTCTCATTAGCAGCTAGAGCATACTGTAGCACTCAGCGCTCTTGAGCAAGAACACAATACAATCAGACAAGCAGCAGTAGGAGTATTATCTCTCCGGAGAGCTCCGAAGCTGGGTAAACTGCTCGTGTGTTTCGCCTCGATCCGCTCTTCGTACGATCTCCGCCCCCCGCCGAACCGAAAGGCGCTCGGTCCGCCGGTCCCATAGGTGTTCGTGGATCTGTTTCCCCGACATCTTTGGCGCGCCAGGTAGGGGGCGTCGAGATTGTGTGAACCTGATCCGGTGCTCACACGAGCTAGATCTTCATCTTCTTCATCAACATGCCACCAAAGAAGAAGACTTCGGCGGCAGCTGCTCCATCCACGTCGATCCCACCACCACCGGAGCAAACGGGTGGTGGGGTGGACGCCGGCGGAAGAACAGACATCGACGAGGAAGCTCACGATGCTGCCAGGTCCAAGGACAAGGCCGTGCAGACCTCGGCGTCCGTACATGTACCGCGCCCATCTCAGGAGGCGCAGGACCGACATCGTCATGGTATTCGCAGTACCATACGTTCGTTGGGACAAGATCGAGCTGGTGGATCTCGGGGTGCTCAAGACTAGCATGCACGCCAACGTGCTGGCACGAGCGAGACACGGTCGCCTAGACGGGATACTGCTCCTTCTAACATAGTTAGAAGTCCGAGCATATCCCGCTCCTCACACCGTTCGCCACTGCCGCCCACCACTCCAGCAGAAGTTTTGGCGCGAGCTCAACTGCTCCTGGATTACCCTCCAGCGGAAGACAAGATCGACCAATGGAGGGCCACCATTCAGAGTCTCATCGGCTTTGCCAACGGCGACACTCCGCAGCAGCCAAGTGCATCGCGGCCGCGGCAGGACTGCCAGGCACGAGCCGGTGGCGACGAAACCGGTGGGGGTGCCACCACCATGCACTCTCCACCCCGAAGGCCAAGATCGCCGACTTGTCGGATCCACCTCGACAGCGACTCCACTGCATCATGAGATCCACGAGCTCGTCGCGATCAGCGCCAAGTTCTTCACAAACGACAGCAAGAAGACGCTCGTACTCGCATCGAGCGCCGAAGACAAGCGCTTCGTCAATCCGACAAGCGCGCTGGGCCTTCTGTTGACATGCATGCGCCAGGGGAACGAGGCGACTTGCCATATGCGGTAGGTTGCCCTGCGTTCACTCGTGAGCTGCGGCAAGTCCAGTGGCCCAGCACGAAGAATTTCAAGCCAGATGTACCAGAGAAGTACGACGGCAAGTCGCATCCGTCGGAGTTCCTCAGCATCTACACCATCGCGGTGCAAGCTGCTGGGGGGCGGGACGACAAGATCCTTGCCAACTACTTCCCGCTGGTGCTCAAGCCCAATGTCAGATCCTGGCTCATGCACTTGCCGGACAACTCCATATCCTCCTGGGCTGACCTGTGCCATCAGTTTGTCGGCGCCTTTACAGGCGGCCACAAGCCTCATGGCCAAGAGAGCGACCTTCATCTGCTCGCCCAGAAGGAAGGAGAGCCCCTGTGTAAGTACATTCAGAGATTTAGCCGTGTACAACACAATATCCCAGATGTCCACCCTGCTGCGGTAATCAGCGCGTTCCATCAGAACGTGCGAAACCGCAGGATGCGGGAGGAGATGGTGATGTGCAAGATCAGAGACGTCAGTGAGCTATATGCCCTGGCCGACAAGTGTGCACGTGCTGAGGAAGGGAGGAAACTCCCCGGAGAGAATACAGAAGCAGGAGGATCTGATAGTGAGGAGACTGCCCCGGCAAGGAAGAACCGGCGGCGGAGCAACAGGAAGAAGAAAGGCAAAGAGGTGCTAGTCGTTGAGCAGTCCGGCAAGGAAGCCAAAGCTGGTAGCTCCGGAAGGAGGTTGCCGCAGCTGTGGCAGTCGCCGACAAGCAGGACGGCACCAACAAGCAGTACTGCAAGATCCACCGCACCAAGGGCCATGATCTCCAGAGCTGCAAGAAGGTCGAGCAGCTTGTTGAACATCAAAAGGCTGAATACGAACGGCGCGACAAGGAGAAAACCCAGGAAGGTGCTGGAGGAGCCAGCAAGAAACGTCCCGGCCGAGGAGGACGCCGCGACAAGGCAAAGCAACGGCAAGGAGATAGACCTCCCCGCGGTCGCGACAAGGATGAAGATGACGACGACGATGAATATATGGAGGATGACGAGACCGACGAGCAGGGGTTCCAGAAAGCCACAGAGGTCCTATGCGTTGACGGTGGTGCTTCTCTGCATACTTCACACCGCTAGCTCAAGCAGTGGGTGCGGGAAGTCAATGCAGCAGAACCACCCATTGAGTCACGCAAGCCTCTGAAATGGTCCAGCACGCCTATCATCTTTGATATTGAGGACCACCCTGATCGCATAACTGCGGTCGGGTGCTTGCCGATGTTGGTTTCGCCAACTATCCGCAACCTCAAGGTCGCTAAGATGCTAGTTGACGGCGGGGCCGGCTTGAACCTGATCTCCTCCACGGTACTCCAGAAGCTTCAGATCCCTGATGGCGAGCTCGAAGAGACCGACACATTTCAAGGAATCAATCCGGGAAGGAGCAAGCCGAAGGGAAAGATCATGTTGCCGGTAACATTTGGCAGCGAGTTGAACTTCAGAACTGAGAGGGTCACTTTTGATGTTGCTGATTTTCCATTACCTTACAATGGGATACTCGACCGTCCAGCACTTGCCAAATTCATGGCAGCCTCTCACTATGCATACAACGTGCTAAAGATGCCAGGCCCGATAAGTGTCATCTCTGTTCCTGGCGACAAGAAGGATGCCCTTATCTGCGCCGACAAGATCTACCGGGAAGCAGCAGCCGCAACAGATCGCAGGTCACTTGCCGTTGAAGCTCCCGGGGGGAAGAAGAAGACCAAGTCCGGCAAGAGTTCTGATGCCCACTCCGGCAAGCGCACCTCTTCGGAGTGCTGCGCTACCATCGAGGACGCACCATCGAGCTCCACCGGCAAGTGTAAGAAGACAATGGCAGCTCCACCAGAGACCAAGAAGGTGTCCGCCAAGGAGGACGGCACTGGTGGTACCTTCACCATCAGTGCCACTCTTGACCCTAAATAGGAAAGCGCGCTCGTTGCTTTCCTGCGGGCGAACGTCGACGTGTTTGCGTGGCAACCGTCTGACATCCCCGGTGTTCCCAGGAAAGTAATCGAGCACCATCTTGCCGTCTGTGCTCATGCGTGGCCCATCAAGCAGAAAGTCAGGAAAGAGGCAGTGGAGCGCCAAGAATTCATCGCAGAAGAAATCAAAAAATTGGAAGTAGCAGGCCTTGTCAGAGGGGTGCTCCATCCTACGTGGTTGGCCAATCCTGTAGTCGTGCGTAAGGCAAACGGGAAATGGAGGCTTTGTATCGACTTTACCGATGTTAATAAAGCTTGTCCCAAAGACCCATTTCCCTTGCCGCGCATCGACCAGATTGTTGACTCCACAGCCGGATGTGACTTGCTTTCATTTCTTGATGCATACTCAGGATACCATCAGATCTTCATGGCAGAAGAGGATGAGGAAAGGACCGCATTCATCACCCCATGTGGCACATACTGTTTCGTACGGATGCCCTTCGGTTTAAAGAATGCAGGTTCAACATTCGCAAGAGTAGTCCATCACGCTTTTGAACCACAGATGCACAGAAATGTGGAAGCCTACATGGATGACATAGTGGTCAAGAGCAAGGACAGGGTGACCCTGATTCAAGATTTAGATGAAACCTTTGCAAATCTGCGCAAGATCAACCTCAAGCTTAACCCCGAGAAGTGTGTGTTTGGAGTCCCTTCCGGCAAGCTTCTCGGGTTCTTCGTGTCTCAGTGGGGAATTGAAGCCAATCCCGACAAGATCAAGGCCATTGAACAGATTGAAGCACCGAAGCGCGTCAAGGATGTACGAAGACTTGCCGGTTGCGTAGCTGCTCTCAGCAGGTTTATTTCTAGGTCTGCTGAGCGCGCCCTGCCATTTTTCAAGATATTGAAAAAGGCGGGTCCAATGAAATGGACTTCGGAAGCGGAGGCTGCGCTGCAGGACTTAAAGAGATACCTGTCCTCCACTCCAACACTTGTGGCACCTAAACCACAAGAGAAGTTGCTACTGTATATAGCGGCGACCAATCAAGTGGTTAGTGCTGCGTTAGTAGCGGAGAGGGAGGCGGATGATGAGCCAGCAACCCCGGCAGATGCATCCAGCGACAAGCAGAGGACTTCACCGGCAAGCTCTGGTCCCGACAAGGATGGATCTGTGCAGGAGCATGAGAAGATGCAGAAGAGAATGGTGCAGCGCCCAGTTTACTTTGCCAGTTCCCTTTTGCAGGGGGCTAGGTCAAGGTACTCTGGTGTGCAGAAATTGCTTTTCGGCCTCCTCATGGCTTCGAGAAAGCTGCGCCATTACTTCCAAGCACATGAGATTACAGTCGTCACTCGTTTTCCACTGAAGAGGATACTGCAAAATCCAGAAGCAATAGGCAGGATTGTCGAGTGGGCACTGGAACTGTCAAGCTTTGGCCTCAAGTTTGAGAGCACTTCAACTATCCAAAGCAGAGCATTGGCAGAGTTCATAGCAGAATGGACGCCAACACCAGATGAAGAAATTCTAGAAACGAGCATCCCCGTCAAGGAAGCAAGCAAAGAGTGGCTGATGTACTTTGACGGTGCCTTCTCGCTGCAAGGCGCCGGTGCGGGCGTGCTACTAGTTGCACCCACCGGAGAGCACATCAAGTACGTAGTCCAGATGCACTTTCCCAAGGAGCAAGCAACGAACAACACTGCAGAGTATGAAGGATTGCTTGCCGGTCTCAGGATCGCGACAAACCTTGGGATCAAGAAGCTCATTGTCAGGGGTGACTCACAGCTTGTCGTCCGCCAAGTGAACAAGAATTATCAGAGTCCGTTGATGGAAGCTTACGTTGATGAAGTGAGAAAGCTAGAAGAGCACTTTGACGGCCTACAGATGGAACATGTTCCGAGAGCTCAGAACGACATTGCTGATGGCCTGTCAAAGTGCGCCGCACTTAAGTTACCTGTGGAACCAGGGATCTTTGTGCTCAAGCTGACTCAACCATCCGTAACACCATCAACTGGACAAGGCAAGAAGAGGAAGTTGATTTCTGGTGACTATTTTCCGGCAGAGCTTCCCGAAGCCGCCACCAAGAAGGTCCTCAAGATCAACACCAAAGATGCTGAGGAGCAGTCTGCTCCGGCAAGCCATGGGGTTTGTTCCGTTGAAGCACACGCTCCCGGCAAGCTTTGCTCCAGCAAGCTTGACGGGGAACATCAAGCTCCGGCTGAGCCGCAAGTTCTTGCCGTAGAAGCGGATGTTCCCGCAGCAGCAGATGTGCCTTTAGTCCTTGTTGTCGAGCCGCAAGCTCCAACATGGGCACAACAGATTGTCCATTTCCTTCAGACACATGGGGAGCTTCTCTAGTTTCTTTAGAACACTCCTTTGCGCTTTTCTTAATATCTTTATTCTTGTGGCATGTAGGATCATTGGTCTAGTTGGTTCAATTGATATCCGTTTGATTGCTTGCTTCAATTGGTATCTTCTGATTGCTTGTGTCTCTCTTTGTTATGTATTTGTGGCATATCTTTCTGTTGCAATCTTTGGGCGTCAATATAGTTTGTCTTCCTCCAAGTATTGGCAGTTGGATGTGTGTATTGCATTCCACTCTCTTGTTGAGAAATACACAATTTATGGAGGACCACAATTTATATTGGCCTTCTAAGATTTTCGCCCATTTTGGCAATCAATGCCAATGGGGGAGAAGTTTCAGAGAGTTTTGTGGAGAAGTTTAGAGAGTTATCTCTTCTTGTTTTGGTTTTGTTCCTTTGCATCTCATTCGCATGCACTATTGGTTGTTGCATTGCATGGTGATGCATAATTCCTTATATAAACTCTCTTGAAAGCGATTGTCATCAATTACCAAAATGGGGGAGATTGAAAGAACATGCGGTGCCCCCATGTTTGGTTTTGGTAATTGATGACAATCTCTATGGACTAATGGTTGTCTTGAGTTATATTTGAAGGATTTGTCTATAGGCTTTTCTTGAAGTCCATGTGTTGGTTTCAAGGAGTTTATGAGTTGACCAAGGTGCTATTAAGGAATTATCCAAAGATTGGTCATGCAAGTGTTGAGCTTATTGCAAGCATGTCTTGAAGAAGAAGGTTGTGTGATCATTCATGTTTACCTTCAATACATCATCCAAATGAAGAGAGTTGCAAAGATTCAAGGTTGATCAAGACTAAGTCAATAGTGAATCAATTTGATCAACTCACAAAGCGTAGATGATGTACCGAGAGGGATCAAGTGATCCCATGGTATGGTAAGCATTGTCCATTGCACTTTGTGTACTAACCCATGGTCTATGTGAGAGTTCTATGTGGGGTTAGGTATGTATTCATGGGCTTGCATCAAGAGGAAGATATCATACAACCCATGGAAAGGATGACATCAAGTGGTGATTGTCATCAAGATTGCCGTGTGCAAGTTCAAGTGGAGCATCACGAAGAGATCAAGTGCTTGAATCTTGCCATCCATTGTGGTGTCAATGGACTTGTGAAGATGTGCCGAAGAGTGGCTCACCCATAGTGAACTATGGGGGAGCAATCATCTAGTCTTCATCGAGCCAACGCAATCAAGAAAGGTGGTCCAACTTGAGGGAGCCAAGATCGTATTCATCTAGCTCAAGTGGACCATGTGCAAGGCAAAGGTTTTCCCTTGATAGGTTTTCTATTTTACCGGTCTTGTGGTGGTAGTTGGGAGACCGAGTTATAGGATCATTTGCCGTACTATCAAGGGGGGCTCTCAAGTTGGTAGCTTGATCGTATCGTTAGTAGAGAGCTCAAGCCATTGCATCCTTGCATCATGTTTCTTGGTTCTTGTTTGGTTATCTTTGTGAGTCTTAGAGCTTATGGTCATCTTGATGACAAGCTTGAGTTCATCGAAAACGGAGTTCGCATGCATCTTCTATGATGTTTTCCGTGTTGGAGGTTTTACCGGTCTTATCCGATGAAGGGTTCTCACCATTTTATTATGGGACTTTTCTAATTTGCTTATTCATGATATTTATATCAATATTGTGTTAGCCCATGTTGTTAGCTTTCCAACAAACTTGGTTTCGTTGAATTCGGAGTCCGTTTGCAAAAGTTGTGGCTGTTTTGGTAAAGGCTGCAGCGGTACTACCGCGACTAGAGCGGATGTAATTTTTTACTACCGCTCTAGAGCGGTACTACCTCGGCTCCTGAGCGGTAGTACCGCTCCAGAGTAGTACTACCGTGGCTCCTAAGCGGTAGTACTGCTCCGGACCAAAAACTCATGTTTTCTCTCTCGTTGGGCTGTTTTGACCGTGCTAAGCGGTAGTACCGCTCCTCCAAGCGGTAGTATCGCTTGTGCACGACCTGAGCACATAACGGCTGGATTCGGGAGGTCCTATAAAAGGGGGTCTTCTTCCCCAATGAACCTAATCCTTTGAGCTCGTGTTCTTCCTCCATTGTTGACCTTCTTCGAGCTTGCTAACTCTCAATCCCTCCAATGATTCTTGCTAGTTCTTGAGGGAAAAGAGAGAGGAGATCTAGATCCACGTTTCCACCAATCACTTTCTCCTCTAAGTGAGGGGAACCCCTTGGATCTAGATCTTGGAGTTCTTCGTGTTCTTCTTTCGTTCTTCCTCTCATTTTCCTCCCTAGCATTAGTTGCTTTGGTGGGATTTGGGAGAGAAGGACTTGGGCACTCCGTGTGCCCTTGCCATTGCAGTTGGTGCATCGGTTTGAGTTCTCCACGGTGATACGTGGAAGTGAAGTTTGAGAAGATTATTACTCTTGGGTGTTTGGGCACCCTAGAGCTTGTTCCTCTTGGGTGCTTGGGCGCCCTAGACAGTTGGTGGTGTTCGGAGCGCAATCATTGTGGTGTAAAGCTCCGGGCAAGCGTCGGGGTCTCCAATTAGGTTGTGGTGATCGCCCCGAGCAATTTGACGGGTACCGGTGACCGCCCCTAAGGGTTGCCAAAGTGTACGGGTCCGGTGACCGCCCCCAAGGGTTGCCATTTGTACGGGTTCGGTGACCGCCCTCAAGGGTCCCTTAGTGGAATCACGGCATCTTGCATTGTGCGAGGGCGTGAGGAGATTACGGTGGCCCTAGTGGCTTCTTGGGGAGAATTGGGCCTCCACACCGCTCCAAACGGAGATTAGCATCCGCAAGGGTGTGAACTTCGGGATACATCGTCGTCTCCGCGTGCCTCGGTTATCTCTTAACCGAGCCCTTTACTTATGCACTTTACTTTGTGATAGCCATATTGTTCTTTGTCATATATCTTGCTATCACACAGTTGCTTATATTGCTTAGCATAAGTTGTTGGTGCACATAGGTGAGCCTAGTTGTTTTAGGTTTTGTGCTTGACAAATTAACCGCTAGGTTTATTCCGCATTTGTTAAAGCCTAAACCATAATTATTTTAAAACGCCTATTCACCCCCCCTCTAGGCGACATCCACGATCTTTCAATAGTTGTGTCAGTGAACATATACTCAAAATGTCTGGGTATAACAATCACTTGATTCAACTGGGAGTTAATCTTCCTGATGATAGTGTCATTGACAGAATTCTTCAATCACTGCCACTAAGCTACAAGAGCTTCGTGATGAACTATAATATGCAAGGGTTGAACAAGACAATTCCCGAGCTCTTCGCAATGCTAAAAGCTGCGGAGGTAGAAATCAAAAAAGGAGCATCAAGTGTTGATGGTCAACAAGACCACCAGTTTCAAGGAAAAGGGTAAAGGGAATAAGAAGGGGAACTTCAAGAAGAATGGCAAACAAGTTGCTGCTCAAGAGAAGAAACCCAAGTCTGGACCTAAGCCTGAGACTGAGTGCTTCTACTGCAAATAGACTGGTCACTGGGAGCGGAACTACCCTAAGTATTTGGCGGATAAGAAGGATGACAAGGTGAACAAAGGTATATGTGATATACATGTTATTGATGTGTACCTTACCAGAGCTCGCAGTAGCACCTGGGTATTTGATACTGGTTCTGTTGCTCATATTTGTAACTCGAAACAGGGACTACGGATTAAGCAAAGACTGGCTAAGGACGAGGTGACGATGCGCATGGGAAATAGTTCCAAAGTCGATGTGATCGTCGTCGGCACGCTACCTCTACGTCTACCTTCAGGATTAGTTTTAGACTTGAATAATTGTTATTTGGTGCCAGCGTTGAGCATGAACATTATATCTATATCTTGTTTGATGTGAGACGGTTATTCATTTAAATCTGAGAATACTGGTTGTTCTATTTATATGAGTAATATCTTTTATGGTCATGCGCCCTTGAAGAGTGGTCTATTTTTATTGAATCTCGATAGTGGTGATACACCTATTCATAATGTTGAAGCCAAAAGATGAAGAGTTGATAATGATAGTGCAACTTATTTGTGGCACTGCCGTTTAGGTCATATTGGTGTAAAGCGCATGAAGAAACTCCATACTGATGGACTTTTGGAATCACTTGATTATGAATCACTTGGTACTTGCGAACCATGCCTCATGGGCAAGATGACTAAAATGCCATTCTCCAGAACTATGGAGCGAGCAACAGATTTATTAGAAATCATACATACTAATGTATGTGGTCCAATGAATATTGAGGCTCGCGGCGGGTATCGTTATTTTCTCACCTTCACAGATGATTTGAGCAGATATGGGTATATCTACTTAATGAAACATAAGTCTGAAACATTTGAAAAGTTCAAAGAATTTCAGAGTGAAGTGGAAAATCATCGTAACAAGAAAATAAAGTTTCTACGATCTGATCATGGAGGAGAATATTCGAGTTACGAGTTTGGTCTACATTTGAAACAATGCGGAATAGTTTCGCAACTCACGCCACCCAGAACACCACAACATAATGGTGTGTCCGAACTTCATAATCGTACTTTACTACATATGGTGCGATTTATGATGTTTCTTACTGATTTACCGCTATCATTTTGGGGTTATGCTTTAGAGACGGCTGCATTCATGTTAAATAGGGCACCATCAAAATCCATTGAGATGACGCCTTATGAACTATGGTTTGGCAAGAAACCAAAGTTGTCGTTTCTTAAAGTTTGGGGCTGCGATGCTTATGTGAAAAAGCTTCAACCTGACAAGCTCGAACCCAAATCGGAGAAATGTGTCTTCATAGGATACCCAAAGGAAACGGTTGGGTACACCTTCTATCACAGATCCGAAGGCAAGACATTCGTTGCTAAAAATGGATCCTTTATAGAGAAGGAGTTTCTCTCGAAAGAAGTGAGTGGGAGGAAAGTAGAACTTGATGAGGTAACTGTACCTGCTCCCTTATTGGAAAGTAGTTCATCACAGAAACCGGTTCCTGTGACGCCTACACCAATTAGTGAGGAAGCTAATGATATTAATCATGAAACTTCAGATCAAGTTACTACCGAACCTCATAGGTCAACCAGAGTAAGATCTGCATGGTACGGTAATCCTATTCTGGAGGTCATGTTACTTGACCATGGCGAACCTACGAACTATGAGGAAGCGATGATGAGCCCAGATTCCGCAAAATGGCTTGAGGCCATGAAATCTGAGACGGGATCCATGTATGATAACAAAGTGTGGACTTTGGTTGACTTGCCCGATGATCGGCAAACCATCGAGAATAAAGGATCTTAAGAAGAAGACTGACGCTGATGGTAATGTTACTGTCTACAAAGCTCGACTTGTTGCAAAAGGTTTTTGACAAGTTCAAGGGGTTGACTACAATGAGACTTTCTCACCCGTGGCGATGCTTAAGTCTATCCGAATCATGTTAGCAATTGCCGCATTTTATGATTATGAAATTTGGCAAATGGATGTCAAAACTGCATTCCTGAATGGATTTCTGGAAGAAGAGTTGTATATGATGCAACCAGAAGATTTTGTCGATCCAAAAGGTGCTAACAAAGTGTGCAAGCTCTAGCGATCCATTTATGGACTGGTGCAAGCCTCTCGGAGTTGGAATAAATGCTTTGATAGTGTGATCAAACCATAAGGTTTTATACAGACTTTTGGAGAAGCCTGTATTTACAAGAAAGTGAGTGGGAGTTGTGTAGCATTTCTAATATTATATGTGGACGACATATTGTTGATTGGAAATGATATAGAATTTCTGGATAGCATAAAAGGATACTTGAATAAAAGTTTTTCAATGAAAGACCTCGGTGAAGCTGCTTATATATTGGGCATCAAGATCTATAGAGATAGATCAAGACGCTTAATTGGACTTTCACAAAGTACATACCTTGATAAAGTTTTGAAAAAGTTCAAAATGGATCAAGCAAAGAAAGGGTTCTTGCCTGTAATACAAGGTGTGAAGTTGAGTCACAGTCAATGCCCGTCCACTGCAAAAGATAGAGAGAAAATGAAAGATTTTCCCTATGATTCAGCCATAGGCTCTATCATGTATGCAATGCTGTGTACCAGACCTGATGTGTGCCTTGCTATTATTTTAGCAGGGAGGTACCAAAGTAATCCAAGAGTGGATCACTGGACAGCAGTCAAGAACATCCTGAAGTACCTGAAAAGGAGTAAGGATATGTTTCTCGTTTATGGAGGTGACAAAGAGCTAGTCGTAAATGGTTATGTCGATGCAAGCTTTGACACTGATCCAGACGATTCTACATCACAAACCGGACACGTGTTTATATTGAACAGTGGAGCTGTCAGTTGGTGCAGTTCCAAACAAAGCGTCATGGCGGGATGTACGTCTGAAGCGGAGTACATAGCTTCTTCGGAAGCAACAAATGAAGGAGTCTGGATGAAGGAGTTCATATCCTATCTAGGTGTCATACCTAGTGCATCGGGTCCAATAAAAATCTTTTGTGACAATACTGGTGCAATTGCCTTGGCAAAGGAATCCAGATT
This sequence comes from Triticum aestivum, assembly GCF_018294505.1. Lineage (NCBI taxonomy): Eukaryota > Viridiplantae > Streptophyta > Magnoliopsida > Poales > Poaceae > Triticum > Triticum aestivum. The sequence goes on from NC_057804.1 coordinate 14,416,388, forward strand.
TCACAAGAGAACCAAACACATCAAGAGACGCTTCGATTCCATCCGGGACCAAGTCCAGGTGGGAGACATAGAGATTTGCAAGATACATACGGATCTGAATGTTGTAGACCCATTGACTAAGCCTCTTCCACGAGCAAAACATGATCAGCACCAAGGCTCCATGGGTGTTAGAATCATTATTGTGTAATCTAGATTATTGACTCTAGTGCAAGTGGGAGACTAAAGGAAATATGCCCTAGAGGCAATAATAAAGTTATTATTTATTTCCTCATATCTTGATAAATGTTTATTATTCATGCTAGAATTTTATTAACCGGAAACATAATACCTGTGTGAATACATAGACAAACATAGTGTCACTAGTATGCCTCTACTTGACTAGCTCATTGATCAAAGATGGTCGAGTTTCCTAACCATCGATATGAGTTATCATTTGATCAATGGGATCACATCATTAGAAGAATGATGTGATTGACTTGACCCATTCCATTAGCTTAGCACTTGATCGTTTAGTATGTTGCTATTGCTTTCTTCATGACTTATACATGTTCCTATATCTATGAGATTATGTAAATCTCGTTTACCGGAGGAACACTTTGTGTGCCACCAAACGTCACAACGTAACTGGGTGATTATAAAGGTGCTCTACAGGTGTCTCTAAAGGTACTTGTTGAGTTGACGTACTTCGAGATTAGGATTTGTCACTCCGATTGTTGGAGAGGTATCTCTGGGCCCTCTCGGTAATGCACATCACTATAAGCCTTGCAAGCAATGTAGCTAATGAGTTAGTTGCGGGATGATGCATTACGTAACGAGTAAAGAGACTTGCCAGTAACGAGATTGAACTAGGTATTGAGATACCGACGATAGAATCTTGGGCAAGAACCGTACCGATGACAAAGGGAACAACGTATGTAGTTATGCGGTTTGACCAATAAAGATCTTCGTAGAATATGTGGGAACCAATATGAGCATCCAGGTTCCGCTATTGGTTATTGACCGGAAACGTGTGTCGGTCATGTCTACATAGTTCTCGAACCCGTAGGGTCCGCACGCTTAAAGTTTGGTGACGATCGGTATTATGAGTTTTTTGTGTTTTGATGTACCGAAGGTAGTTCGGAGTCTTGGATATGATCACGGACATGACGAGGAGTCTCGAGATGGTCCAGACGTAAAGATCGATATATTGGATGACTACATTGGGAAACCAGAATGGGTTTGGAAGGTTTCAGACATATACTGGAGTACCGGTGGGTTACCGACCCCCCCCCCCCCCGGGGGGGGGGTTTATCCCCGGGGGGGGGGGGGGTTTATTGGGCCTCATGGGCCCTAGTGGAGAAGAGGAGGGTCAGCCAGGGCAGGCCGCGCGCCCCCTCCCCCTCTAGTCTGAAGTGGACAAGGAAGGTGGGGCGGCACCCCCCTTCTGTCCTTGTCCTCCTGTCTCCCTTCCTTCCCCTCTCCTACTCCAACAAGGAAAGGAGGAGTCCTACTCCCGGTGGGAGTAGGACTCCCCCTTTGGTGCGCCCTCCTCCTGGCCGGCTGCATCCCCCCTTGCTCCTTTATATATGGGGGCAGGGGGGCACCTCTAGACACAACAATTGATCATTGATCTCTTAGCCGTGTGCGGTGCCCCCCTCCACCATATTCCACCTCGGTAATATTGTAGCGGTGCTTAGGCGAAGCCCTGCGTCGGTAGCATCATTAACACCATCATCACGCCGTCGTGCTGATGGAACTCTCACGCAAAGCTCTGCTGGATCGGAGTTCGTGGAACGTCATCGAGCTGAACGTGTGCTGAACTCGTAGGTGTCGTACGTTCGATACTTGGATCGGTCGGATCATGAAGACGTACGACTACATCAACCACGTTGTGCTAATGCTTCCGCTTTCGGTCTACGAGGGTATGTGGCTCACTCTCCCCGCTTGTTGCTATGCATCACCATGATCTTGCATGCACGTAGGAATTTTTTTGAAATTACTACGTTCCCCAACAACGCTTACATGTCGGTCAGCAACACTCGTAGTTTTGACCGATCCTGGCCCGTTTAGTGGACTATTACTCATTGTTTTGGGGTCCCAGAGTGATTGCCACGATTGACGAACCCCTGGGTGCGTTTACGTGTTGGTCATCAACACCCACGGTTTTTGTTGATTCTGACCCGTTTTGTCGACTATATTACTCTCCATTTTGGGGTCCCAAAGCGATTTCCATGGTTGTCGAACCCCAAGATGTGCTTACATGTTGTTCGTCAAGACTCGTAGTTTGGGCTGATTCTGGCCCGTTTCTTGAACTATTAATCAATTTTGGGTCCCGAAGTGATTTCCACAATTGAAAAACCCTGAGGTGTGTTTACGTGTCGGTCATCAACACGCAAATTTTTGGCCAATTCTGGGCTGTTTCATGGACTATTAATCACCATTTTGGGGTCTCAGAGCGATTTCCACGATTGATGATCCCCGGGGTGTATTTACGTGTCCATCATTAACACTCACAGTTTTGGCCAATTCTGACCCGTTTCTTGGACTATTACTCACCGTCTTGGGGTCACGAGGCGATTTCTATAGTTGTTGTACCAAGGTGTGCTTACGTGTTGGTCGTCAAAACTCATAATTTGGGCCGATTCCGGCCCGTTTCGTGGACTATTACTCACTGTTTTGGGGTCCTAGAGTGATTTCCACTATTGACGAACCCCGCGGTGCGTTACGTGTTGTTCATCAACAATCACAATTTTGGCTATTTTTGGTCCGTTTTGTGGACTATTACTCATTGTTTTGGGGTTCCAGAGCGATTTCCACGATTGACGATCCCCGGGGTGCGTTTATGTGTCCGTCATCAATACTCATAGTTTTGGCCAATTCTGACCCGTTTCATGGACTATTACTCACCGTTTTGGTGTCCCAAATCGATTTCCATGGTTGTCAAACCCCAAGGTGCATTTACGTATCGGTCATCAACACTCACAATTTTGGCCGAATCTGGTCTGTTTCGTGCACTATTACTTAGCGTTTCGGGGTCCTAGAGCGATTTCCACGATTGACGATCCCCGGGGTGCATTTACGTGTCCATCGTCAACACTGGGGTCTTGAAGCAATTTCCATAGATGTTGAACCCCAAGGTGCGCTTACGTGTCGGTCGTCAACACACAAGATTTTGATCGTCTGACCCGTTTCGTGGACTATTACTCACCGTTTTGGGGTCCCAAAGCGATTTCCATGGTTGTCGAACCCCACGGTGTGCTTACGTGTTGGTCATCAAGACTCGCTGTTTGGGCCGATTCTGGCCCGTTTCTTGGACTATTACTCAGTTTTGGGGTCCCGAAGTGATTTCCACGATTGACGAACCCCGGGTTGCGTTTACATGTCGGTCATCAACACTCACAATTTTGGCCAATTCTGGTCCGTTTCGTGGACTATTACTCACCGTTGTGGGGTCCCAGAGAGATCTCCACGATTGACGATCCCCGGGGTGCATTTATGTGTCCGTCATGAACACTCACAATTTTGGCCAATTCTGACCCGTTTCGTGGACTATTACTCATCGTTTTGAGGTCCTGAAGAGTTTTCCATAGTTGTTGAACCCCAAGGTACACTTACGTGTTGGTCATCAACACTTGCAGTTGTGGCCGAGTCTAGTCCGTGTCGTGGACTATTACTCACTGTTTTGGGGTCCCGGAGTGATTTCCACGATTGAGGAACCCCGAGGTGCGTTACTTGTCTGTCATCAAAACTCACAATGTTGGCCAATTCTGGTCCGTTTCATGGACTATTAATCACCGTTTTGGGGTCTTAGAGTGATTTCCACGATTGATGATCCCAGGGGTGCGTTTACGTGCCCGTCGTCAACACTCATAGTTTTGGCCAATTTGGACCCGTTTCGTGGACTATTACTCATCGTTTTGGGGTCCCGAAGCGATTTCCATAGTTGCTAATCCCCAAGGTGCACTTACGTGTCGATCAGTAACACTCGCAGTTTTGACCGATTCTGGCCCGTTTCATGGACTATTACTCATTGTTTTGGGGTCCCGGAGTGATTTCCACGATTGACGAACCCCGGGGTGCGCTTACGTGTCGGTCATCAACACCCACGGTTTTCGTCGATTCTGACCCGTTTCGTGGACTATATTACTCATCGTTTTGGGGTCCCAAAGCGATTTCCATGGTTGTCGAACCCCAAGATGTGCTTACGTGTTGGTCGTCAAGACTCGCAGTTTGAGCCGATTCTGGCCCGTTTTTGGAATAATAATCAGTTTTGGGGTCCCGGAGTGATTTCCATGATTGACAAACCCCGAGGTGTGTTTACATGTCGGTCATCAACACTCAAAATTTTGGCCAATTCTGGGCCGTTTCATGGACTATTACTCACCATTTTCGGGTCTTAGAGCGATTTCCACGACTGACGATCCCCGGGGTGCGTTTACGTGTCCATCGTCAACACTCACAGTTTTGGCCAATTCTGACCCGTTTCTTGGACTATTTCTCACTGCTTTGGGGTCCCGAGGCAATTTCCATAGTTGTTGAACCCAAGGTGTGCTTACGTTTTGGTCATCAAAACTCGCAGTTTGGGCCGGTTCTGGCCCGTTTTGTGGACTATTACTCGCTGTTTTGGGGTCCCGTTGTGATTTCCACGATTGACAAACCCCGCGGTGCATTTACCTGCTGTACATCCACAATCAAAATTTTGGCTAATTCTAGTCTGTTTCGTGGACTATTACTCACCGTTTTGGGGTCCCAGAGCGATTTCCACGATTAACGATCCCCAGGGTGCGTTTACGTGTCCGTCATCAACACTTACAGCTTTGGCCAATTTTGACCCGTTTCATGGAATATTACTAACCATTTTGGTGTTCCAAAGCGATTTCCATGGTTGTCGAACCCCAAGGTGCGTTTACGTGTCGGTCATCAACACTCACAATTTTGGCCGATTCTGGTCCATTTCGTGCACTATTACTTAGTGTTTCGAGGTCCGAGAGTGATTTCCACGATTGACGATCCATGGGGTGCGTTTATGTGTCCGTCGACAACATTGGGGTCCCGAAGCAATTTCCGTAGATGTTGAACCCCAAGGTGCGTTTACGTGTCGGTCATCAACACAAGCAGTTTTTGTCGATTCCGACCCGTTCCGTGGACTATTACTCACCGTTTTGGGGTCCCAAAGTGATTTCCATGGTTGTTGAACCCCACGGTATGCTTACGTGTCAGTTATCAACACTTGCAGTTTTGGCCAAGTCTGGCCCATGCCGTGGACTATTACTCACTATTTTGGGGTCTCGGAGTGATTTCCACGATTGACGAACCCCAAGGTGCGTTACTGATACGTCTCCGTCGTATCTATAATTTTTGATTATTCCATGCCAATATTCTTCAACTTTCATATACTTTTGGCAACTTTTTATACTATTTTCGGGACTAACATATTGATCCAGTGCCTAGTGCCAGTTCCTGTCTGTTGCATGTTTTATGTTTCACAGAAACCCCATATCAAACGGAGTCCAAACGGGATAAAAAGGACGGAGAATTATTTTGGAATATTTGTGATTTTTGGGAGGAAGAACCAACGCGAGACGATGCCCGAGGTGGCCACGAGATAGGGGCCCATGCCCACTTAAAGTGGGCGCGCCCCCACCCTCGTGGGCCACGCGTAAGGCGGTTGATGCCCTTCTTTGGCTGCAAGAAAGCTAATTTTTGGAAAACGATCTGGGCAAAGGTTTCAATCCAATAGGAGTTACGGATCTCCAGATATAAAGGAAACGGTGAAAGGGCAGAATTCAAGAACGCAGAAATAGAGAGATAGATCCAATCTCGGAGGGGCTCTCGCCCCTCCCAAGCCATGGGAGCCAAGGACCAGAGGGGAAACCCTTCTCCCATCTAGGGAGGAGGTCAAGGAAGAAGAAGAAGAAGAAGAAGAAGAAGAAGAAGAAGAAGAAGAAGAAGAAGGGGGCCTCTCTCCCCCTTGCTCCAGGTGGTGCCAGAGTGCTGCCGAGGGCCATCATCATCACCGCGATCTTCACCAACACCACCACCATCTTCACCAACATCTCCATCACCTTCCCCCTTCTATATTCAGCGGTCCACTCTCCCGAATCCCGCTGTACCCTCTACTTGAACATGGTGCTTTATGCTTCATATTATTTTCCAATGATGTGTTGCCATCCTATGATGTCTGAGTAGATTTCCGTTGTCCTACTGGGGATTGATGAATTGCTATGATTCGTTTGAGTTGCATGTTTTATTATTGGTGCTGTCCTATTGTTCCCTCTATGTCGCGCAAGATTGAGGGATTCCTGCTGTTGGGTTTGCAATATGTTTATGATTTGCTTATGGTGGGTGGCGTGAGTGATAGAAGCATAGACCCGAGTAAGTAGGTTGTTTGCGTATGTGATAAAGGGGACTTGATACTTTAATGCTATGGTTGGGTTTTACCTTAATGAATCTTTAGTAGTTGCGGATGCTTGCTAGAGTTACAATCATAAGTGCATATGATCCAAGTAGAGAAAGTATGTTAGCTTATGCCTCTCCCTCAAATAGAATTGCAATAGTGATTACCGGTCTAGTAACATAGTCAATTGCTTAGGGACAATTTCACAACTCCTACCACCACTTTTCCACACTCACTATATTTACTTTATTGCTTCTTTATCTAAATAGCCCCTAGTTTATATTTACGTACTCTTTATTATCTTGCAAAGTTATCCTATCACACCAACAAAGTACTTCTAGTTTCATACTAGTTCTAGGTAAAGCGAACGTCAAGCGTGCATAGAGTCGTATCAGTGGCTGATAGGACTTGAGAGAGTATTTATTCTACCTTTAGCCCCTCGTTGGGTTCGACACTCTTACTTATTGAAAGAGGCTACAACTATCCCGTATACTTGAGGGTTATCAGTTACTTTCTGTCATCAAAACTCACAATTTTGGTCAATTCTGATCCGTTTCATGGACTATTAATCACCGTTTGGGGGTCTTAGAGCGATTTCCACGATTGACGATCCCCGGGGTGCACTTACGTAACTATCGTTAATACTCACAGTTTTGGCCAATCCTGACCCAATTCGTGGATTATTACTCACCATTTTGGGGTGCCGAAGCGATTTCCATACTTGTTGAACCCCAAGGTGCGTTTACGTGTCGGTCATCAACACTCGCAGTTTTGGTCAAGTCTAGCCCGTGTCGTGGACTATTGCTCACTGTTTTGGGGTCCCGGAGTGATTTTCATGATTGACGAACCCCGTGGTGCATTTACGTGTCAGTCATCAACACTCACGGTTTTTGTCGATTTAGACCCGTTTCGTGGCCTATTACTCACTATTTTGGGGTCCCAAAGCGATTTCCATGGTTGTCAAACCCCAAGATGCGTTTACGTGTTGGTCATCAACACTCAAAGTTTTGGCCGATTCTGGTCCGTTTCGTGCACTCTTACTCAGCGTTTCAGGGTCCTAGAGCGATTTCCAAGGTTGACGATCCACGGGGTGCATTTACGTGTCCGTCGTCAACATTGGGGTCCTGAAGCAATTTCCATAAATGTTGAACCCCAAGGTGCGCTTACGTGTCTGTCATCAACACTCGCAATTATTATCGAACCCCACCCGTTTCGTGGAATATTAGTCGTTTTGGGGTCCGAAAGAGATTTCCGCAATTGACGATCCCCAGGGTGCGTTTACGTGTCCGTCGTCAAAACTCAGAGTTTTTGCCAATTATGACCCGTTTCGTGGACTATTACTCACCATTTTGGGGTCCCGAAGCTATTTCCATATTTGTTGAAATCCAAGGTGCGCTTACGTGTCGGTCATCAACACTTCCAGTTTTGCCGAGTCTGGCCCGTGTCGTGGACTATTACTCACTATTTTGGGGTCCCAGATTGATTTCCATGATTGACGAACCCCGGGGCACGTGACTTGTCTGTCATCAACACTCACAATTTTGGCCAATTCTTGTCCGTTTCATGGACTATTACTCACCGTTTTGGGGTCTTAGAGCAATTTCCATGATTGACGATCCCCGGCGTGCATTTACGTGTCCGTCGTCAACACTCATAGTTTTGGCCAATTCTGACCCGTTTCGTGGACTATTACTCACAATTTTGGGGTCCCGAAGTGATTTACATAGTTGTTGAGCCCCAAGGTGCAGTTACGTGTCGGTCATCAAAACTCGCAGTTTTGGTCGATTCTGGCCTGTGTCGTGGACTATTTCTCACTGTTTTGGGGTCCAGGAGTGATTTCCATGATTGACGAACCCTGTGGTGCATTTACGTGTCAGTCATCAACACTCGCGGTTTTTGTCGATCCGGACCTGTTTCGTGGACTATAACTCACCGTTTTGGGGTCCCAAAGCGATTTCCATGGCTTCGAACCCTGAGGTGCGTTTACGTGTCGGTCATCAACACTCACAATTTTGGTCGATTTTGATCCGTTTCGTGCACTATTACTTAGCGTTTCGGGGGTCCCAGAGCAATTTCCGCGATTGACGATCCACGGGGTGCGTTTACGTGCCCGTCGTCAACACTGGGGTCCCGAAGCAATTTCCATAGATGTTGAACCCCAAGGCGCGCTTACGTGTCGGTCATCAACACTCGCGGTTTTTGTCGATTCTGACCCGTTTCGTGGACTATTACTCACCGTTTCGGGGTCCCAAAGCGATTTCCATGGTTGTCGAACCCCACGGTGTGCTTACGTGTTGGTCGTCAAGACTCGCAGTTTGGGCAGATTCTAGCCCGTTTCTTGGACTATTACTCAGTTTTGGGGCCCCAAAGTGATTTCCACGATCGACGAACCCCGGTGTGTTTACGTGTCGGTCATCAACACTCACAATTTGGCCAATTTTGGTCCTTTGCTTGGACTATTTTACTCACCGTTTTGGGGTCCCAGTGCGATTTCCACAATTGATGATCTCCGGGGTGCGTTTACATGTCCGTCATGAACACTCGCAGTTTTGGCCGATTCTGACCCGTTTCATAGACTATTACTCACCGTTTTGGGGTCCCGAAGCGATTTCCATAGTTGTTGAACCCCAAGGTGCGCTAATGTCTACTACGCAACCTTCTTCTTGTAGACGTTGTTGGGCCTCCAAGTGTAGAGGTTTATAGGACAGTAGCAAATTTCTCTCAAGTGGATGACCTAAGGTTTATCAATCCGTGGGAGGCGTAGGATGAAGATGGTCTCTCTCAAGCAACCTGCAACCAAATAACAAAGATTCTCTTGTGTCCCCAACACACCCAATACAATGGTAAATTGTATAGGTGCACTAGTTCAGCGAAGAGATGGTGATACAAGTGCAATATGGATGGTAGATATAGGTTTTTGTAATCTGAAAATATAAAAACAGCAAGGTAACTAATGATAAAAGTGAGCGTAAATGGTATTGCAATGGTAGGAAACAAGGCCTAGGGTTCATACTTTCACTAGTGCAAGTTGTCTCAACAATAATAACATAATTGGATCATATAACTATCCCTCAACATGCAACAAAGAGTCACTCCAAAGACACTAATAGCGGAGAACAAACGAAGAGATTATGGTAGGGTACGAAACCACCTCAAAGTTATTCTTTCTGTTCTATCTATTCAAGAGTCCGTAGTAAAATAACATGAAGCTATTCTTTCCGTTCGATCTATCATAGAGTTCATACAAGAATAACACCTTAAGACACAAATCAACCAAAACCCTAATGTCACCTAGATACTCCATTGTCACCTCAAGTATCCGTGGGCATGATTATATGATACGCATCACACAATCTCAGATTCATCTATTCAACCAACACAAAGTACTTCAAAGAGTGCCCCAAAGTTTCTACCGGAGAGTCAAGACGAAAACATGTGCCAACCCCTATGCATAGATTCCCAAGGTCACGGAACCCGCAACTTGATCACCAAAACATACATCAAGTAGATCACGTGAATATCCCATTGTCACCACAGATAAGCATGGCAAGAGATACATCAAGTGTTCTCAAATCCTTAAAGACTCAATCCGACAAGATAACTTCAAAGGGAAAACTCAATTCATCACAAGAGAGTAGAGGGGGAGAAACATCATAAGATCCAACTATAATAGCAAAGCTCGCGATACATCAAGATCGTGCCATAGAGAGAACACGAGAGAGAGAGAGAGAGATCAAACACATAGCTACTGGTACATACCCTCAGCCTCGAGGGTGAACTACTCCCTCCTTGTCATGGAGAGCACCGGGATGATGTAGATGGCCACCGGTGATGGGTCCCCCCTCTGCAAGGTGCCGGAACAGGCTCCCGAGATGTTTTTGGTGGCTACAGAGGCTTGCGGCGGCGGAACTCCCGATCTATCTTCTCCTTCGATGTTTTTAGGGTACGTGGACTTATATAGGCGAAAGAAGTCGGTCGGGGGAGCCTCGAGGGGCGCAGGAGATAGGGGGCGCGCCCAGCGGGGTGGGCGCGCCCTCCTCTCTCCTTGCTTCCTCGAACCTTCCTTGGCTTGAACTCCAAGTATCCCGGATCATATCCTTTCCAAAAATGATGCTCCCGAAGGTTTCATTCCGTTTGGACTCCGTTTGATTTTCCTTTTCTTCGAAATACTGAAACAGGCAATAAAACAGCAATATGGGCTGGGCCTCTGGTTAATAGGTTAGTCCCAAAAGTAATATAAAACTGTATTATAGAGCCCGTAATCATTCAAAACAGATAATAAAATAGCATGAATGCTTCATAAATTATAGATACGTTGGAGACGTATCATGCGCTTACGTGTCGGTCATCAACACTTGCAGTTTTGGCCGAGTCTGGCCCGTGTCGTGGACTATTACTCACTGTTTTGGGGTCCAATAGTGATTTCCACGATTGGCGAACCCCGAGGTGCGTTACTTGTCTGTCATCAACGCTCACAATTTTGGTCAATTCTTGTTCGTTTCGTGGACTATTACTCACCATTTTGGGGTCTCGGAGTGATTTCCACGATTGACGATCCCCGGCGTGCGTTTACGTGTCGGTCATCAACACTCGCGGTTTTTGTCGATTCTGACCCATTTCGTGGACTATTACTCACCGTTTTTGGGGTCCCAAAGCGATTTCCATGGTTGTCGAACCCAAGGTGTGCTTACGTGTTGGTCGTCAAGACTCGCAGTTTTGACCGATTCTGGCCCGTTTAGTGCACTATTACATTGTTTTGGGGTCCCGGAGTGATTTCCACGATTGACGAACCCCGGGGTGCGTTACTTGTCTGTCATCAACACTCACAATTCTGGCCAATTCTAGTCAGTTTCGTGGACTATTAATCACCGTTTTGGGGTCTAAGAGCGATTTCCATGATTGACGATCCCTGGGGTGCGTTTACGTGCCCGTCATCAATACTCACAATTTTGGCCAATTCTGGCCCGTTTCGTGGACTATTACTCATTATTTTGGGGTCCCGAAGTGATTTACATAGTTGTTGAACCCCAAGGTGCACTTACGCGTCGGTCATCAAAACTAGCAGTTTTGGCCGATTCTGGCCCGTGTCGTGGACTATTGCTTACTGTTTTGGGGCCCCGGAGTGATTTCCATGATTGACGAACCTCGGGGTGCGTTTACGTGTCGGTCATCAACACTCACGGTTTTTGTCAATTCTGACCTGTTTCATGGACTATTACTCACTGTTTTGGGGTCCCAAAGCGATTTCCATAGTTGTTGAACCCCAAAGTGCGCTTACGTGTCGGTTATCAACACTCGCAGTTTTGACCGATTCTGACCCATTTCATGGACTATTACTCATTTCTTTGGGGTCCCAAAGTGATTTCCATGATTGACGAACCCCGTGGTGCATTACTTGTCTGTCATCAACATTCACAATTTTGGCCAATTCTTGTCCGTTTCATGGACTATTACTCACCGTTTTGGGGTCTCAGAGCGATTTCAACGATTGACAATCCCCGACATGCGTTTACGTGTCCATCGTAAACACTCAAAGTTTTGGCCACTTTTGACCTGTTTTGTGGACTATTACTCACCGTTTTGGGGCCCCGAAGCGATTTCAATAGTTGCTGAACCCCAAGGTGCGCTTACGTGATCGTCGTCAAAACTCGCAGTTTGGGCCGATTCTGGCCAGTTTCGTGGACTATTGCTCACTGTTTTGGGGTCACGGAGTGATTTCCATGATTGACGAACCCCGTGGTGAGTTTACGTGTTGTTCATCAACACTGACAATTTTGGTTAATTCTACTCCATTTCGTGGACTATTACTCACCGTTTTGGGGTCCCAGAGCAATTTCCACGCTTGACGATCCCCGGGGTGCGTTTACATGGCCGTCGTCAACACTCATAGTTTTTTCCAATTCTAACGCGTTTCGTGGACTATTACTCACCGTTTGGGGTCCCGAAGCGATTTCCATAGTTGTTGAACCCCAAGGTGCGCTTAAATGTCGGTCATCAACACTTGCAGTTTTGGCCGAGTCTGGCCCGATTCGTGGACTATTACTCACTGTTTTGGGGTCTCGGAGTGATTTCCACGATTGACGAACCCCGGGTGCGTTTACGTGTCGGTTATCAATAGTCGTGGTTTTTGTCGATTCTAACCTGATTCATCGACTATTACTCACCGTTTTTGGGTCCCAAAGCAATTTCCATTGTTGTCAAACCCCAAGGTGTGCTTACATATTGGTCGTCAAGACTCGCAGTTTGGGCCGATTCTGGCCTATTTCTTGGACTATTACTCAATTTTGGGATCCTGTAGTGATTTCCACGATTGACAAACCCCGAGGTGCATTTACGTGTCAGACATCAACACTCACAATTTTGGTCTATTCTAGTCAGTTTCGTGGACTATTACTCACCGTTTTGGGGTCTCAGAGCGATTTGCATGATTGACGATCCCCGGGGTGCATTTATGTGTGCGTCATCAATACTCGTAGTTTTGGCTAATTCTGACCCGTTTCGTGGACTATTACTCAGTGTTTTGGGGTCCCGAAGTGATTTACATAGTTGTTGAACCACAATGTTCACTTACGTGTTGGTCATCAAAACTCGCAGTTTTGGCCGATTCTGGCCCGTGTCGTGGACTATTGCTCATTGTTTTGGGGTCCCAGAGTGATTTGCACGATTGACGAACCACGGGGTGCGTTTACGTGTCGGTCATCAACACTCACGGTTTTTGTCGATTCTGACCCGTTTCATGGACTATTAATCACTGTTTTGGGGTCCCAGAGCAATTTCCACGCTTGACGATTCCCGGGGTGCATTTACATGTCCGTGGTAAACACTCATAGTTTTGGCCAATTCTTACGTGTTTCGTAGACTATTACTCACCGTTTTGGGGTCTCGAAGCGATTCCTATAGTTGTTGAACCCCAAGGTGCGCTTAAATGTTGGTCATCAACACTTGCAGTTTTGGCCGAGTTTGGCCCGACTCGTGGAGTATTACTCACTGTTTTGTGGTATCGGAGTGATTTCCACGATTGACGAACCCCGGGGTGTGTTTACATGTCGGTCATCAATACTCGCGGTTTTTGTCGATTCTGACCCGTTTTGTGGACTATTACTCTCCGTTTTGGGGTCCCAAAGCGATTTTCATGGTTGGCTAACCCCAAGGTGTGCTTACGTATTGGTCGTTAAAACTCGTAGTTTGGGCCGATTCTGGCCCGTTTCTTGGACTATTACTCGCAATTTTGGCCGATTCTGGCCCGTGTCGTGGACTATTGCTCACTACTTTGGGATCCTGGAGTGATTTCCATGATTGACGAACCCCGGGGTGCGTTTACGTGTCGGTCATCAACACTCACAGTTTTGACCGATTCTAGCCTGTTTCGTGGACTATTACTCATTGTTTTGGGGTCCCGGAGTGATTTCCATGATTGACGAACCCCGGGGTGCGTTTACGTGTCGGTCATCAACACTCATGGTTTTCCTCGATTCTGACCCATTTTGTGGACTATATTACTCACCGTTTTGGATCATAAAGCGATTTCCATGGTTGTCGAACCCCAAGATGTGCTTACGTGTTCGTCGTCAAGGCTCGCAGTTTGGGCCGATTCTGGCCCGTTTTTTGGAATATTAATCAATTTTGGGGTCCCGAAGTGATTTCCGCGACCCCGAGGTGTGTTTACATGTCGGTCATCAACACTCAAAATTTTGGCCAATTCTGGGCCGTTTCATGGACTATTACTCACCGTTTTCGGGTCTCAGAGCGACACGATTGACAATCCCCGGGGTGCGTTTACGTGTCCATCGTCAACACTCACAGTTATGGCCAATTCTGACCCGTTTCTTGGACTATTACTCACCGTTTTGTGGTCCCGAGGCGATTTCCATAGTTGTTGAACCCAAGTCGTGCTTACGTTTTGGTCGTCAAAACTCGCAGTTTGGGCCTGTTCACTACAAAAAAAAGACACATCCGTGACATTTTGGGCCGAACAATATTTTTTTCTGTCATAGTTATGACACTTCTATGACGATAATTGTGATAGAACCCGGTATCATCATAGATGTGGTGGGCTCCTACTTCTATGACAAAAAATCATGACAGAAAGTGGGCTTTTCTTCCTGGGCGGGCCGGAGACGCAGCTGCATGACATTCTTTGGGCCGTCCATGGCGGAAAAAACCGTGGTAGAAGCGAGGGCGAGGAAAATTTCGGGGAGTTCCCAGTTATGGTGGGTGGTCGGGGGCCGAGCGATACGCGTTTCTCTCGTACACTACGTGCGTGTGTGCGAGGCGTTGGCTCTAACTGAACCCGAGCGAGGCATTGGGCTCTAACTGAACCCGAGCGATTGCACTGCAGGCTACGCGTTACTGAACCCGAGCGATCGATCGATGGCTGTTAATTGAACCCGATTGAGCGATTCCTTCGCTACTGCTGCTAACTGAAGTCGATCGATGCTGCCTCTGGATGAACAGTGAGCATTGCAGGGGGTTTTGGATGAACAGTGAGCAGTGGGGGTGGATGAACAGGATCCCGTGGCGTTGCCTCTGGATGAACAGGACCCCGATTGATCGAGCCGGTTGGGGCTGGATGAACAGGACCCCGTGGAGGGCTGGATGAACAGGACGACCCCGTGGAGGGCTGGATGAACAGTAGCCCGTGGAGGGGTGGTTGAACAGGAGCCCGTGGAAAGGGGTGGTTGAACAGTAGCCGGTGGAGTAGCGCACGGTGGAGGTTGGATGAACAAGAGCCCGTGGAGGCTGGATGAACAGGCGCCCGTGGAGGCTGGAGGAGGTCGACGGTGGATGGACAGTAGACCGTGGAGGCTAGAGGAGGTCGACGGTGGAGATGAACAGTATCTTGTGGAGTCCTGTTTTGCAGTACGCCACACCCCTCCCGATGAACAGGGCCCCTGTTTCGACCGTAGTGCTCCAACACAAGTCCGTTTCGCCCGTTTTGCGGTACGCCACACCCCTCCCAATCGACATGACCCCGTTTCGACCGTAGGAGGTCTATTTCCTCCATTTTGCGGTACACCAGACCCCTCCCAATGAACAGGATCCCGTTTCAAACGTGGCCGGTCGAACACAAGGCCGTTTCCTCCATTGTGCGGTACACCATGCCTCGTTTCCATCGCCTATTCCGTCCAAGCCGGCTGGCTCCCACGCGTTCTGTTGCCTCCCAATGAACACGACGCATTCCGTTGCCTCCCGATGAACACGACGCATTCCGTTGCCTCCCCACGAACACGACAATGACACAGTTTCTCCGTTCCGACCCAGCCATGTACACGAGCCCTGGGCGTATGTATGCGCGAGTAGGCGTTCGAGACCCCGCCCGTATGCATGTACGTTGCCATATTTTCTTTCTTGCACCCTGGCCGTTGTACGTACAAGTACATGCTACGTGCGCGCCTCTACTACGACACGTGCGCGCCTCTACTATCACACGTGCGCGCCTCTACATCGACCAGTATGTACGTACACGTTCGCGACCAGAATGACAACGCTACGTACGCTGACCAGGTGGGTCCCAACTGTCAGGCACTTCCTTGCGTGCGAAGATGTAGCTGGTGGGTCCCAACAGTCAGGGGGGAATCTTTTTTTTGCCTGGACGCACTTCCTTGCGTGCGAAGGTGTAGCTGGTGGGTCCCAGTAGTCAGGGGGGAAATGTTTTTTTCATGAAATACGGTGGCCCGTCCGGTGGGTCCTTGCTGTCAGGTGGAGGAATAATTTTTTTGCGCATAATAAGGAGGCACTTCCTTGCGGCTGCTGTGGACCCTGCTGCCAGCCTCTCCACGTACAGTACTCTTCCGATGGAAGTCGGTCGTTGACCAGATTGACCACGCCGCGTCGAGAGCACTACTGCGGTGGACAACGGCGAGGCCTAGGAAGGGGACGACGTGGAGACGGGGAAGACGCAACAGTGAATGCCCACGCGAAGAGGAGTATGAGGGTTCACTGGTTCGGCTGCGGTGTGAGGCTGCCTTCACCGCAGAATAACAGGGGGTGTGAGTGAGTAGAGGGATGGCCTGTCCAGCGGTGGGAGTAGTAGGGGGAGGTGAGGCCTCCGCGGCATCACAGTCGGCCACGGGAGGCCGAAGGACGAGGCACGATCGGCGCTGGTTTGGGCGGTTGGAGCAAGAAGACTAGAGGTTGAAGAAGCACTACGGCCGTTGGATGAACATCGTACGGTAACACGAGCTAGAATCATTCATATTGACTAAGTTGACAAAGCCCTCCGTCCCCGTCAACTTGGTAGGCCCACAAGTCAGCCTCCCACTATGCTGGGTTCCAGCTAGCAGGGGGAGTATTCATTTTTTGTGCGTAATAAGGAGGCACTTCCTTGCGTGCGAAGATAGTTGGTGGGTCCGACCTGTCAGCAGGGGGTACGTTTTTTTCGCGAAATACAGAGGCCCTTCCAGTGGGTCCCAGATGTCAGGTGGATGAATCATTATTTTGCGCTTAATAAGGAGGCATTTCCTTATGTGCGGACGTGGACCCAGCTGTCAGCTTCTCCATGCACAGTCTACTTCCGATGGCGTCGTTCGTTGACCACGTTGACCACGCCGCACCGAGTGCATCCAAGGTGGTGGACGACGGCGAGGTCCCGGACAGCAACGAACCGGAGATGGGAAGACGCGGGAGTAGAGTCATAGACGGAGAGGTGTACGAGGGTTAACTGGTTCTAGTGCAGTGTGGTTCGGCAGTCGGTGGAGAAGAACAGGAGGTGTGGAGGGGTGGAGGGAGGGCCTGGCCAACAGTGGAGTAGTGCTTCATAGCGAAGCGTTCTAAGCAGAGCTGCTAGCAGCAGGAGGCGGGAGGTGGTCCTGGCGGCGTTGGAGGAAGAAGACAAGAGATTGAAGATCGATGCCGGTCGTTGGATGTAAATCCAACGGCTAACATGTTAGAATCATTTGTTGACTAAATTGACACCGACTTACGTTGGCTTCGACCTATTGGCCCACATTTCAGCCTCCAAAAATGTGGCACGTATTCAACCCATTTTTTCAGAATTTACAGTCTTTTTTTGCGCGGTAGAATTTATAGTCAATTTGATCCTTTTTTGAATTACAACCATTAGCTGGGCTGGGTGAACAAATAATGTAGCGTCCAAGCGGCCCATTTATTTTATTTCCTAAAAAATTACAGGCCATTTGTACTTTCTCGAAATACACGATTTTGCTGGGCTGATTCTTATTATAATGTTGGGTTGGGCTAGCATTGTTATCAAAAAATAAAAAGGGGCTGAGCATTTTGTTATAAATATATTTAAATAATAAGTGATATTATTACATTCGTCCTTAAATCTTACCAAGCTTTTGTACACAATCACTAGGATTTTCGTGCCAAAACAATCCAGGATTTTATTGATAAGAAATTATTTTTATAAGTTAATAAGATGTGGGATATTGTTTTCTTACATATGTAAGTATCTGTTAAATATATGATGGCAATAAAAATAATATATAATAACATATAAAATAATTTAAATATATATAATATAGTTAGAAGGGAAACATAAGTTGGACCTGGCGTTCCTATTCTTATACAGAAAAATAGAACAGACCTCTGCGTTTTCTTTAAAAAAAATACATAAATTGGGCTGCTGTTATTCAGGAAATAAAACCTCGGATGGGAGGTCCATAGGCTGGTCGATACATGACGGCCCTCAACAAAATACAAACAGGCCTATGGACCTCCCATCTGAGGTCGTGGGCTGCGCATGTTAAAAATGAAAGCCTAGACGGCGCACCCCAAAACCCAGCTGATACTTGCTGCCCCATTGATAATAAATGATACCTGCCAGCTCCCCGGCTTCGTTGTGAATTTATCTCCTATAGTAACTATGTTGAATCACCTAAAAAATGTAACTATGTTGACAAACCCGTGGGTCCCAATGTCAGTATAGCATTAGGAGGAAGTATTTTTTCGATGAGGCACTTGCTTGCGTACGTCCATAGACCTGGTGGGTCCCGACTGTCCGCCTCTCCACGTCAGTTCTCTCCAGATTCCTCTCGTTTGTTCAGCATGTTCATGTAACATCCTAATTTTCCTAAATTAGGATGTTATTAGATCATACATATGCATATCATATTTTCCGTGCATTATTTGTTCTTCTACAATATTCTTTTCATTATGCAACTAAAGGCAATTTATTGGAGTGGAGATAACATGACTTCTCCCCAGTTTAAAAATGTTCATAATGTCAAGAATATTATTTCCAGTTCATCTGTTATGCTCTTGTATTTTTATTAGTCTCCAAAGTATTTTACTTGTCTGTTTTGTTGCTGTTTTGTGTGACCTATTGCATAAAAATAATTTTCCAAAATTGCATCAGGTGAGGAACTAGTGTTCCTGTAGTTTATATTAGTAGTATATATTTAACTGGGTGTCTCTATATTTTTGTTTAGTTTTTATTGTGGTTATTTTATTTTAGTTTTTTGTGTTTCTGTAGTTGTGTGTAAAAAAACACCAGCCGGCCGGCAGCCCGGCCAGCCAGCCAGCGGCCCAGCTCTTGCCGCCACAACCCACCTACCCACCTAACCGAAGCGGTACACCCGCTCGCTCGCACCAGCAGTCCACCTCGCCCCAGTCGCTGACCAGCAGGCCCCGCACCTGTTCATCCCTGAGGGAGTCCCGGACTAGGGGGTGTCCGGATAGCCGAACTATCATGGTCAGCCGGACTCCAAGACTATGAAGATACAAGATTGAAGACTTTGTCCCGCGTCCGGATGGGACTTTCCTTGGCGTGGAAGGCAAGCTTGGCGATACGGATATGTAGATCTCCTACCATTGTAACCGACTTTGTGTAACCCTAGCCCTCTCTGGTGTCTATATAAACCGGATGGCTTTAGTCCTTAGGACGAACAACAATCATACCATAGGCTAGCTTCTAGGGTTTAGCCTCCTTGATCTCGTGGTAGATCCACTCTTGTAACACACATCATAAATATTAATCAAGCAGGACATAGGGTTTTACCTCCATCAAGAGGGCCCGAACCTGGGTAAAACATCGTGTCCCTCGTCTCCTGTTATCATCCGCCTAGACGCACAGTTCGGGACCCCCTACCCGAGATCCACCGGTTTTGACACCGACATTGGTGCTTTCATTGAGAGTTCCTCTGTGCCGTCACCATCAGGAAGGATGCCTTTTCCCGTCTTTAAAGACGGTGCCATCGTCAAGGGAGCTTTGGCCGCTGGCCAAACTATCCGGCTAGGCGGTTTTCTTATGACCGCCTGTTCGGCCGCCGCTCCGACAATGACCTCTCAAGTCATTAAAAGCGATCTTCACGTCAGCTCGGAATTCGCCGAACAGCTAGATCCGATTGAGCTCTCCTCCGTAAACAAGCTCTTGGATCGCACCGCCGCCCTGGGAGTCGCTACCGACTACGATCAGATTGGGCTTAAAACCGATCTGAGATAAATCAACTCTCCCCAGGTTACCCACCACGTTGTCGTGGTAGAGGAACAATGCGGCGACTCTTCTTCTATGTTAAAAACCAACTACGTCCGGATTCCGGATCCCTCCATGCCGGATTCCCGCGGAGGGACGGACGTTAATCAAATACTGAACCTAAAGTCAGGCATCGGACCAGATTTGTTGGAAAGCGCTCAGCAAACCAAGCTTCCGAATCCGGAAGCTTCTTGGCCTTTGAGCCTCAGATCGGGTGGGGTTCCGAACTTAATTCCACCCGCCCACCCAAACATAAGCGATCTATCTCAAATACGGCAAGAGCCCGATGAAACAGTACATCATTACTGGGCCAGATTCCTCCTGGTTATGAACAGGATAAAGGACTGCCGTGAAGAAAGCGCGATTTCAATCTTCTACAACAATTGCACGGACAAGGGAATCATAAACGCCATGAGTTGTCACAAAGTTACACGCTTCGCCGACCTAGCGACCATTGTACAAAAATACTGCGCGATGGAGAGTGCCTGGAAAACCGAAACTAGGTTTTGGGACAATCCGGCCCTGAATACAACCCCAGTCCGAAATAAAAGGGTGCGTCATGCTCAAGCACCTGGGTTAAAAACCAAAAAGCAAAAACCCCATAAAGGGTACGGAACCGTACTGGAGGGATGGCTCAACGGACGCTGCAAAATCCACAGTGCGGAGGGCGCCACTCCAACACATAGCCTTCGAGCATGTTGGATACTACGGCAGATGGCCAAAAGTGGCGTAGGCTTTTTAGCCCCGGGCAACCAACCCAGCAGTACCAGTACGGTACTAACAGTCTTCGAGACTTTCGCATCAAATAACATGCGGAAACGAACAATCCGCAGCCTTGCCGAAGTCTACCAAGTAGCAACAACAAATCCATGGAGCGACATGGCTATCACCTTCAATGCTAGCGACGAACCTAAATTCCGAACAGCTAGAGCACCAGCCGCATTGGTCCTCAGTCCGATAGTGGACGGTTTCCGTCTTACTAAGGTACTCATGGATGGCGGCAGCGGATTAAACCTCATCTATGAGGAAACCCTGCAAAAAATGGAAATTGACTGGAGCCGCATTGAGCGAAGCAGCACAACCTTCAGAGGAATAATCCCTAGTCGAGAAGTACGCTGCACAGGAAAAATCACACTAGATGTAGTGTTCGGCTCACCGGACAATTACAGGTCCGAAGAGGTCACGTTCCAAGTGGCCCCATTCGGCAGCGGATACCACGCTTTGTTAGGGCGAGAGTCATTCACAATCTTCCAAGCTATACCCCAGTACGGGTACATGAAGCTCAAAATGCCAGGACCCAATGGAATAATCACTCTCGCCAGTGATCCAGATACAGCACTCTGCGCTGAAAATAAGACAGCTGCACTGGCCCCAGAGGCATTGTCCGAAGCCCTAGCGGCAGAGGAACTAACTGCGCTATGCTCCACGGTGGATAGGGACGATGTGATACTCGATAAGAGGTCCAAGTCCACCTCTTTTAAACCGGCAGACGAAATAGTCAAATTTCAGGTCCATCCAACGGACCCCACAAAGACGGCCTCCATTGGGGCACAATGAAGTCCTGATGTCGAAGCCGCACTACGAGAATTCCTTCGGGAAAATTGGGACATTTTTGCCTGGCACCCTTCAGACATGCCAGGAATCCCACGCAGGCTGGCAGAGCACAGCCTAATTATCCTAAAAGGATTCAAGCCAGTCAAACATGCTCTTCGGCGATTTTCTGAACCCAAAAGACAGGCAATGGGAGAGGAGCTAGCCAAACTCTTAGAAGCCGGATTCATCGGAGATATAAAACATCCTGACTAGCTAGCCAATCTAGTAGTGGTACCAAAAGAAAACAAATCCTGGCGCCTCCGCGTCGATTTTAAATACCTTAACAAGGCCTGTCTAAAGGACCCTTTCCCTCTCCCCGCATCGATCAAATCATCGATGCTACCGCAGGGCATGATTCATTGTGCTTCCTCGACGGATACTCCGGATACCATCAAATCAAGATGGCGGAGAAAGACCAGGCTGCAACGGCATTCATTACTCCATATGGGCCATTCTGCTTCAACACAATGCCCTTCGGACTCAAAAACGCCGGCGCAAGATATCAGCGCATGATTCAAACATGTCTGGCTACCCAGATAGGCAAAACAGTAGAGGCATACATAGACGATGTGGTCGTCAAGACCAAACACGTCGAAACTCTAGTAGAAGACTTGCGGGTGATATTCGACAACCTCGGAGCATATGACATTAAGCTCAGCCCGGAAAAATGCGTCTTCGGAGTACCAGCCAGAAAGCTCTTGGGCTTCATTGTATCCGGTAGAGGAATTGAAGCAAACCCGGCCAAGATCCAAGCTCTGTCACAATTGGATATTCCAAAGGACCTCAAGCAAATACAAAAACTAACCGGATGCGTAGAGGCCTTAAGTCGCTTCATCTCCCGTTTGGCAGAAAACGCTTTGCCCCTCTACAGCCTCCTCCGGCGCACCGAACATTTCGAATGGACGAATGCTGCCACAGCCGGAATCGAAGAAATAAAGGCCATACTGGCAACAAATCCGGTCTTGTCCGCGCCCAACCTGGGCGAACCTATGTTATTATACATCGCAGCAACACATCAAGTCGTCAGCGCGGTACTCGTCGTCGAACGAGAAACAAAAGGGCACAGATTCCCTCTAAAAAAACCAGTGTACTACGTATCCACTGTTCTAACTCCATGCAAGTCCTGGTACCCACATTATCAAAAGATAGCATATGCGGTGTTCATGGCATCCCGGAAGCTGCGACACTACTTTCAAGAGTGCTCCATAACGGTGGCCTCCGAAGTACCTCTCAACAATATTATCAACAATTGCGACGCAACGGGCAGGATTGCAAAATGGGCTATCGAGCTCTTACCATTTGACATAACCTACAAACCACGGCGAGCTATAAAGTCGCAGGTTCTGGCTGATTTCGTCGCCGAATGGACCGAAGCCGAACTCCCTAAAGAGTACAGCGCATACTCCAACTGGATCATGCATTTCGACGGATCCAAAATGTTGGCTGCCTTGGGGGATGGCATCGTCTTGATGTCCCCAACTGGAGACACAATCCAATACGTACTTCAAATAATGTACATGGACTCCAACAACGCAGCCGAATACGAGGCCCTTCTACATGGCCTCCGGATGGCAATCTCCATGGGCATTCAACGCCTAGAGGTGCGCGGGGATTCAAACCTCGCAATATCCCAAGTAAATGGAGACTTTGACGCCAAAGATCCAAAAATGGCAGCTTACCGCAACGCCGTCCTAAAAATGTTAGCTCGGTTCGAAGGACTCGAATTCCACCATGTAGCCCGGGATAATAACCAGGCAGCAGACGTGTTAGCACGCATCGGCGCGAAACGAGACCCCGTCCCTCCAAACATCTTCCTGGAACGGCTCTTTAAGCCATCCGTATTATGGGAAGAGGAGTCCGGAAATAACAATCCAGAGCCAGCTGCATCACCTATCTCAGACCATTCTGACACAATCGGCGGCTCAGCCAATGAAATAACACCTTCAGCCCACGAAAATAATGGCAGTAATTGCCCTGTGGACAGAACCATTCCTAGCCTACTTAATCCGGCAAGAACTTCCCGAAGACCAAAATGAGGCCCGCTACATAGTTCGGCGATCTAAAGCCTACAAGGTTCATGAGGGAGAACTTTATAAGAAAATCACAACCAGAGTCCTTCAAAGGTGTATCTCCGAAGAGGAAGGGCGAAATCTCTGGCTGAAATTCACGCTGGACTCGGCGGGCACCATGCTGCAGCCCGGGCCCTTGTAGGCAAGGCCTTCCGCACAGGATTTTATTAGCTAACAGCCTGGGCAGATGCTCAGGACATAGTCCAACGATGCGTCGGTTGCCAGCTCTTTGCTAATCAGAGCCACATGCCACCCACCGCCCTCAAAACTATACCCATCACCTGGCCGTTCGCGGTCTGGGGGCTTGACATGGTTGGACCCCTTAAAGGGGGAACCCACAAGCACAAATACTTATTGGTCATGGTGGACAAATTCACCAAATGGATTGAGGCCAAGCCGGTTAAAACGGCAGAATCCGGACCTGTGATAGATTTCATATCCGGGGTAGTTCATCGTTTGGGCGTCCCCCACAACATCATCACTGATAACGACACGAATTTCACGGCCGACGAGGTTAAACTCTGGTGCAAAAACATGGGCATCAAACTCGATTACGCTTCAGTCTATAACCCCCAAACTAATGGTCAAGTCGAGCGAGCAAATGGTCTAATCATGAGCGGCATCAAACCCAGACTAGTGCAGTCCCTCAAGGAATCTAACACGCACTGGGTAGAGGAGCTCGACTCCGTACTCTGGGGGCTGCGGACCACATCAAACCGAACTACTGGATTCACACCATTTTTCATGGTATACGGCGCAGAGGCAGTTCTGCCCTGCGATATAAATTCATGACTCACCTCGTGTGCGCATGTACGAAGAAAGAGAAGCCGAGTTGGATCGGCAGGACAGTTTGGACGCCTTAGAGGAGGAGCGGGACATGGCAAAGGCTCGTTCCACATTTTATCAGCAGCAGGCTCAAAGATATCAAAGCAGAGAAGTATGGGCCAAAACTTACAATGTTGGCGAACTTGTTCTACGCCTGCCGGACAAGAAAAAGGACAAACTTAAGCCCAAGTGGGAAGGTCCCTTCATCATCAACCAAGTCCTGACCGGCGGAGCATACTGCCTACGTAACGCATCTGACAATCGACTCGAGCCGAACCCATGGAACGCAGCCCGTCTCCGAAGATTCTACGCCTAACGCCGGACTCAGAGTTCGTCTCACTCCCCCGTCCACCTTTTTATATTTTTTACTATCTCTTGTCCCCCTCCTTCTTCCCACTTTTTTTTCAATACCTTTTATAGGCTGATTTGCGCTTTGTTCGCACACACTTGATGTGCTCCTAGCACTCATTATACCTGGGGGCTTCTTTAACAGAAGCTTATTTATACGGGCTTCATGCCCAATACATGTGTCATACTTCCGCATGTACCTTTTATTCACCATTATATGCATCGATATGACTTAAGTTTTGGCCAAGCTGGGTTGCCTGGCTCCTGTGCTTACCCCTACGTTCCCGATTGTTTGGCTAGGAGGTAAAGGGAGCACCTCTGCGATTGTTACTGCCGGGTCAGCCGGATGTGTACCTCAGACTGGGTGAAGCCGAAAGCTAGCGTTCTTAAGAGAATATTCGGTCGGTGACTTGAAAGATGATTTATTACTTACTTATTTATCTGCCCCCAGATGCTTTTTCTGCTGTTTTCGCAGTCCGACATTGCACTTTAGGGCATGCCTCCCAGGGAAAGGAACCCTTAACGGAACTATTCTCCCTGGAAGATGTTTCTTACTAACCATGTAATATAACATAGCTAGTTGGGCACTTGTCTGATAAAGCAATTATGACCCCGACGCCTTGTCTCCATGCATGCCCCGGTTCTTTTATAACCGTAAGGGTATTCGGACACACTCCGGACTGTTGGGTCCCGAGGTTGAAGCGAAACGGTCCGCAGAGACAAACGATCTACAATCCGGCTAGAAGGCATTCTACATGTCATTTTAAAATTTTTACATCGTCAAACTGACTGATTGTACTCCTCTTCAATCCCATCTAACAGGCTGTCTAATTTACAGTCCTGTTGGGAATATTTTGCGGCCAGGTCTACTTGGCCGTACATCAAGCTCACAGGGATCTCCTTCCCATCGGGCCCCGCAGGTCCGACCTCGGCCATGTGGTTTGGGTCAGCCTTCGGGTACCGCGTCTTCACCATGGCCCAGGCCTTCCTGGAGCCTTGACGGCAGGCCGATATCTTCCACAAACGGAGGCTCGCCGTGCTCCCTGAAGCTTCTCAGCAAGCCCTCCAAGGCCCTCGGGTAGGGAGACGGAAGGCCATAAGGCCTGAACGACGCCACTCATCACCTGCCGAACACGTTCGAGCAGTTGAACCAGCTCGGGAAGTTGGTCACCCGTTGAACCAGGCATTTCCTCCGCAGGGCGACCTGTGAGCACACGTAAAGATATATTTCTGTCAATCGACTTCCTCGCCGAATTCTTCTTTTCAAAGGAATTTTCTCAAGCACTTACTATAAATGCCGCGACGAAGCCGCTGATTCTCCTTCACGGAGCCAGACAGTTGGGACCAAACACCTTTCAGCTCTTCTCCTAGATGGGTGTGGGCATCTTGGAGCTTGTTTCTCTCTTGCTGCACCTTCATAAGCACCCTCTTGCCGGCCTTTAGCTGACGCAGTAGCTGTTGTTTGTCCGGATCTAGTCCGGCGCCCTCTGCAATATTATTGTCAGATTTACGCACACGCCACACTTTGTTAACTACTTATCTTTTCGAAGTACGTATTACCAGCGGGGGTCTCTGTGGCTCCCCCTGTGGTGGCTAGTGCGGCCTCAAGTTGGGCCTTGCACTCTTGGAGCTCCTTGGACAGGTGGGTATTCTTCTCCGTAAGATCCTGCATAATAAATGATCCTTAAATCAGTTCTTTTAACTATTTTAAGTCTCGGGGGCTACTAACATATATAACTATTAAAATTACTTACCCGTATGTCCTTCACATACTGCTCCGTGGCTATGGTTAAACCATCTTGAGCGGCACGGAGGTGCGCGTTTCCTGCATCAAAGGCATTTAACGCCTCCGGGGAGAAACACACATCACGAAGAACTGTCGGGCGATGCCTGTGATTCATGGCGCTCTCCACCTCAGATCGGGTGTCGGACAGCCTGTCGGCATCCTCCGTTCGAGGAGCGTCCGGCTCATGCCTTGTGTTAGCCTCCCCTTCCGGACCACGCGATGGAGCATGGCTGGCGGAGGCTTGATTGGCAACCTCTCCAGACACTGTCCGGCAAGCGCTCTTTCTGGAAAAGTTATGAGCATTAATATACCTCCTAGGGATCCTTCCCTTAAAAATAGCGGTGCTCCGTACTGTTGCGGTGATGTTTCGGTTCGCGTCGCACTCCTCTTCCGCCTGCTGGGCCGGACTGACCCTTGTTGGTCAGCCGCCGCGGGTTCGGCTTCCCGCCTTAAAGGCGCCTCCTGCGATGCACCATTAGCATGGGATGGTCAGAATTGAGCGCGGATCAAATGATGGTGTCAAGACCTCGGTCGTAGTCACCTGGGAGGCCGGAAACAAGCCGGGGTAGTCAGCCGTAATGGCGACTAGGGCATTGTCCATGCTAAGTTGGTGGAACACCCCGTCAATCAGCTCCACCTTTATGTCCGGATCCTCTTCGGAGGTCGGATCAAGGGATCGTTCCGGATCCTCGGTTTGTGGAGTTAGGCTTCGTATGCCCTCCACGTCCCGGCGCAGCTCCTGCGTCAAAATCACAGAGTAAGATACTTGACTTTGAAAGTATGGATCGGGCAGATGAACATCCGCTTACCCAGCTCCGAGGGTTATTCATAGAGAATCCATTCAACGGATTCGTGCGGAGGAAGTCCTCCTCCTCTCCCTTGTACAAGCCGGACAGGATCTTTGCCAAATCGGTTGCCGAGCCTGGCCCTTTGCGGCCATGACGGGTGGCGTTATCTTCCCCGTTGAAATCCCACATGGGGTGGCCCCTATATTGGAGTGGCTGCACCCCTCGCATAATGCACGTAGCCATGACTCCAATCATGGTCAATCCGGAGTGGGCCAGTAACCTGATCCGGCCCATCAGATAATGGACGCTCCTATCATCTTCCCGTTGAGGGCTCCGCGGGCGCCAACTCAGGCGTTTCTTCAAGGGAGCATTGCTGAACTCCGGGAGGTCGATCCGAACTGGATCCGGCAGAGGGGCGTCCTCCATGTAGAATCATTCCGAAGGCCAGTCTTCGGACAGCTTCTTCGGGGTGCCGGATAGATATCCGGTACCGACGATGCGCCATATTTTGGCTCCGCCCACTTGATATATCGACCCCTCGTGAGAACGGGGTACGAGGCAAAACAATCTCTTCCACAGTACAAAATGGGGCTCGATGCCCAGAAACAGCTCGCAAAGAGCTACGAAGCCCGCGATGTGCAAAATGGAGGCAGGTGTGAGGTGGTGAAGCTGGAGTCCATAGAACTCCAGGAGCCCCCAGAGAAACGGATGTATGGGAAATCCGAGTCCCCTTATTAGATAAGGGACAAAGCATACCCGCTCTCCTTTGGAAGGGTTGGGGACGCTCTCCGCCTGCTTTCCACCCCTAAAGGTGGCCAGTCTGGCTCGAACCGGGACCATGAAAACTGGGGGAAGATATCCCTCGGTTTGGAGCGCCACTAGCTCGCTGTGTGGAACTGAGCATCTCCCCCAATCTCCTGGCTTAGGGCTAGGAGCGCGAGAGGAGGAGCCGCGTCGACTATCCATGATAGAATGGATTTTTGTCAGAGGCGCTTCGATGAGAACTTGCGGATGGAGGATGGTGTGAGTTGGATCTAGATCCTTGCCTCTCTTATAGGCGGCTCGTTCGCACGGCTAGGGGGTAAAATGTAAAAATACCCCAGCCTTTCGCATTCATACAACACGTGGAAGAAGGCCATTATTGGGCGTAGAAGCCAAGGAGCGCAACATTTATAAGGAAGCCGGACACTATTCGACAGGAACATGAAGTTTGAAGGAGAACCCGCCTTGCAGCACCGAAAACAATATACGCGCCGGACTCATCATCGCTGAAGCCCGGTTCGGGGGCTACTGAGGGAGTCCCGGACTAGGGGGTGTCCGGATAGCCAAACTATCATGGTCGGCCGGACTCCAAGACTATGAAGATACAAGATTGAAGACTTCGTCCCGTGTCCGGATGGGACTTTCCTTGGCGTGGAAGGCAAGCTTGGCGATACGGATATGTAGATCTCCTACCATTGTAACCGACTTTGTGTAACCCTAGTCCTCTCTGGTGTCTATATAAACCGGATGGCTTTAGTCCTTAGGACGAACAACAATCATACCATAGGCTAGCTTCTAGGGTTTAGCCTCCTTGATCTCGTGGTAGATCCACTCTTGTAACACACATCATCAATATTAATGAAGCAGGACGTGGGGTTTTACCTCCATCAAGAGGGCCCGAACCTGGGTAAAACATCGTGTCCCTCGTCTCCTCTTACCATCTGCCTAGACGCACAGTTCGGGACCCCCTACCCGAGATCCGCCGGTTTTGACACCGACAATCCCCTTCACCGAGCCGACCGCGCCGCCACACGCACGCCGAGGCCGACCCGGACCAATCCGGCGCCTGGTCTGACCCCGTGCACCCCTGGGACTCCCCGCTCGAGCAAAAGCCATCGGGAACCCTAGGCATGCCCTCCCCTTTCTTTCCTTGTCTGCTATAAGCAGCTACGTCGTTTGGATCTCGCCGGAGGAGCTCCAAGTCCGTAGTCTTCGCCGGCCGGTTCTGTCGCCGTAAGGATGCCCCCGGCTGGGCCGCTTGTTCTCCTCGAACGCCCACTCGGTTTCCCGTTTCTTTGATACCTCGGGGGTACCCTGTAGAGCACCAGAACGCCGCCGCCACTGACATCCGCCGCCACTGGAGCATGCCATGTTCACATGGTCGCCGTCTCCTTCAGAGTGAGCCCAATTGTCGTTAAACACCACCACCACCTCCGCCACTCACCGCCGCATCCTCCTGTCACTCCCCCCTCACCGAAGAGTCGCCGGAGGAGCGCCACCGCCGATGCCCGAGCCACCGTTGCCGCTTCCTCTGCTTCTGGTGAGAGCACGCACACAGGAGCCTTTGGCCAATCACAAACTGCCATGTGGCAGACTGCTACAGCCGCAGCTACAGTGCCGCATAGGAACCAGGAGATTTCTGTTTCTTTTGTTTTCACAGATTTTCATCCAAAATTCAACTAGCTATATCTTTTATTATATAAGTCCAATTTAGGTAACTCTTTGTCCTGTGATCTAACAAAAACTAGTACCTCATCAAGGTACCAACTTTGTGCATGTTTTCACTTTTCAAATTTCAATTCGTTCGAATTTGAGTCAAACCTTCCGGAGGCCATAACTTTCAAACCGTTTGTCGGAATCGAGTGTTTCTTTTTGCGTCGTGACCATAGTGCAATTTAGGTGTTGATAAGCTTCTGTTGTTAGGTTTTTGAAATGATTTTCTTGCTGTTGGTTTTTATTTTGGTTCTATTCGTGTTCCGATGATTGATTTGTTGAATTGTGTGAAACGTGTAGTTTGTCCGGAGTGCGACGCGAACTATTGTCAGGAGTGTGACCTTCTGAACCAGAACCAAGGCAAGTTACATGTTGGTCATCCTTTACCTATTGTTTTCTATGCATGAGTTATATCACACTATAAATATCTGCACGTAGAGTATTACTATATTATTTTGATATATGCTGTTGAGCTATCTTCCCGTCTTTTGCAAATCGTGGTAGTTGTAGTTTGCTATGCTTTGTAGATGGGGGTGGTCCGTGCATACATTGAGATTATGTGAGGATTATAAACATAATCAAATTGAGTAGTAATTGAGGACTTAATTCACCTCTGGGCGGAATTGGTAATGAAGGGTGGTTTCAAGAACATCATGGTTTTTACCCTCTGAATGTAAGTGGATGGCCGCCCAGGCTCAAAAAGATCAGATAGACTTAGTGACTAGTAGCTTCCATGTACGACTACTTGCTAAATGGGCTCTGGCTTAGTTGATCAGTTGTGGAACCCTTACCCGGATGTGCCAGCAGATGTAGATATAATAGTTGGGATGGGCCTCCTATTGGGACTAGGGGACTGCTTCTGAAAGACTTTGTCTCAATCTTCAGATTGGGTCCAGTGGGTAAAGTGTACTAAACTCTGCAGAGTATTAAAAACTAATCATGATTAGCCGTGCCCCCGGTTATGGGTAAATTTGAGCCGCTATGCCATTACAGTTGTTGGATGATCTTGACAGATGAGACACTTAATAATATTTGTGGGAAACTTAATAAAGGGTAGATTGGAGTTGATTTTTTGCCAACTCAACCTTGTGTATTTAATTGTAGTAAGAAAAGAACTAAATAAAAATTTGACTATTAGGTAGTTATTAGGATAAAATCAGCTTTATGCAAAAATAAACCCTCAAGCCTTCCTTTTGTTATACTATGCATATACATGTAGGTCTGCTATTATTACTCGTGTGTAACTTGCCAATACATTCAAAGTATTGACCTATATGGCTACAACGTCTCATGTTGCAGGATATTCAGACGAAGAGTAAGGTACCGTTAGGGTCGCGAGTCTGCACTCAGCATCGCCAGTTGGCTATGATGGGACTCGTCGTTATTTTCTTCTACTTTCTGCTGTTTGATTGAATAAAGCTAGCCAAGTGCTATGCAGATTGTTTTATTTTATACATTCTGGATCATATGTTGTAATAAATGATGCACTTGCTATTCTAGTATTCATCTATACTGTGTGTGCTAGCGAGTTCGATCCAGGGACTAGCACGGTAAGCACAGAGACTCAAATCCTTCGAGATTTGGTCGTTACATTTCACAACGCCAGACAGCAGCGTCACGGCGAGTGCACAAAGGCGCAGGAGGGGATCCGACCACATGAGGAAGTGCCTTATTATTAACGAAACTACTGAACTAGCCTAGTGGCCAAGTGACACTACCCGACAGCTGTTCCGCCCGGGTTCGATTCCACCTATGCAGGTAAAATATCTCCAAATTTTTTGCCTCTGCCTTTATTGACATGTGGGTCCCCATTGTCATCTACGCACACCACGTGCAACACTTGCCAAAACTTCGTCCCTCATTTTCTTTGTGTTTCGCACACTCGACATTGTGTGGGCATTTTGACTGTCCATCATATGAAGATGTGCTATGCATTAATGTTGATCAGCATGATGTTAACTGGCTGGTAGTTCCATTTTCGACCATGAATAAAACTTCCAACATGATGTTAACCCTGTTTGAAAAGGCCATGTTAATATAAATGCTCTGCCTCTGAAAGTTGCAGTTTCTTATCTGAAACTGAATTTGCAGTTTCTTATCTGAAACTGAAACTTGCAGTTTCTTCTCTGAGAATCACATTGTCTGCACTTTTATACATCTATGAAACTACATTTTTTAAGTGCTAAAAATAGATCTCTAGAATTCATAAAATACTTCATATGCTCAATACTGCAAATCTGAAATTCAAAAGACATTCATATCTGAAAGTACTCTCAAAATACACAACACAAAACACAATTCACAACCTGCAAATACCGACAACCCTAAGCTCCTCCAGACAATTCACAACCTTCCCGACTATTGGGCACGGGGGGGGGGGGTAGTCCCCTCCTATTCCTCGGTGGCATCCAGCCACCCTGTGAGACGATGTGAACGGCGAGGGAAAGGATGGCAGGGAAGCATCGTCAGACCAACTGCTTTTCTCCTCTTATAGTTGGGATCGGTTGACGAAGACTCCACCGGCTTGCTCTGGCAGGACACCCTCACAAATGGCACCATGTAGATGCTCGATCCTTCAATATCTGGTGGATGCTCCATCTGGGATCGATACTCCCACCACCGCTCCCTCACGATCGGATTCGGTGAATCTGTTTGCTCCATGGCCCAGAGGTGCAACTCTATGTACTCCCGCGCGACTCCCTCCAAGAGTATCGCCGCCTTTTCGCTCTGTTGCATATATTTGGCCATGGATGTCACCGTCGCCGCTAGTTGGTCCTTGTTGTCAAATCAATACTGTATCTCCAACATCCTAGCTAGCTTCACATGGCCACCGTCTGCGATCCTCACATATCAGTTGTACTCCTCCATCAATCTACCTCTCCACAGCACCTTCACTCACCAGCGGTGGTTTTTGAATGGAAGAGGATAGGAGTAGCGCTAGTTTTGGATTAGAATGGGAGAGGTTGGTTTTGGACGGGAACAAGAGAGGAGGGGCAATGGTTTTGAAATGGAAGAGGAGAGGAGCGGCGCTGGATTTAGATTGGAACAGGAGAGGATCGGCGGTGGTTTAAAAAGGAGAAGAGCGGAAGAGCGGCGCTGGTCTTGGAAGTATTTTTTTGTTGTTTTGCGTATTTTGGGTCAGAGTTTGACCATGTACTGTATTTGACAAGCAAAATGTGAATGCATGTCACCAAAAATTGTATCGTTTCGTTCGTATCTGAATGTACTTTCAATATATATTATTTTTGCAACATATAACATATATTTTATGTGCGAAAATCATGGTCAATTATGACCCAGAATAAAAGGGAGACTAGTTAATGTGGGGTCACTTTCTTAATTGAAGGGTAAATTGATTTTGATTTTGATCCAGTCACAGCGCGCCGACCCTCTCGTCCAATCCTAAATCACTGCCGCACGCTCCTCTCCCTCTTCTCCATTGCAAAACCACCTCCTCTCTTCTCCATCATCTCCATTCCAAAACCACCATCTCGCCTCTCCCTCTTCTCTAGTGCAAGACCACCGTCTCTCCTCCCATCTTCGAAAGCTAGCACCGGACCACTCAGAAGGACATCTATGGAGAGGATACAGCAGCGAATCAGGCAGATCGCCGGCGGTGACCAAGCAAAGTTGGCCAGGTTGAATGAGATCCTTACTTGGTTTGACAATGCGTGTGAGATTTCGAGGACGATGCGGGCCATGTGGCAATGTATGCGAAAGAGCGAGACGACGGTGATGAGGGCGACGATGTACATGTACTCCTCGGTGGTAGTCATGCTGCAGTCCTCCGAGTTCATCGAGTATCTCCTCTAGGCGATGGAGCAGACAGATTCGCCCGAGGTGACAGTCAGGCGGAGGTGGTGGGCGTACAGGTCGAAGGTCGAGCACCGAGAGGATAGCGAATCGATCGAGTATGGTGTGCCGTTCGTGAGGGTGCAGAGCCAGCCGGAGCCAAAGGAGTATTCGTTCTCCCACCGCAAGAGGAGGCCGGATGGTGCGATGTCGCTTCCCCGTCGTTCTCCACGGTTTCCTTGACGCTCGCCTCATTTCAACGGCAGTGGTAGGGTTTAAGGTAAGCTTCGCACTAAACTAATCTTCCACCTGCTCATGCTTACAATCAGTGTGACAGCTAATGAAAATCATGCTTACAATCACTCTCCGAGTACTACGCCAATAACCCTAAAATAGCTCTGGACCTTTGGGTCAAAGTTGTGACACAGTGTACAAATAAAGAAAAATAGATTGGTGCTTCTTTCAGAAAAGAGTACTCCCAAGAAAACTGCCAATATAAGCTACTAGTATTTTGTTAGAGGATTTGCTGTCGAGAAAGATTCGTCCACAGAGAGCGCCACACATCCCACTGGTGGTGGTGGATGCTAATGCGTGCATGCATCATTGTTGGTGTCGGTAAATTTTACTTGGCACACCTTGCACTCTGCATATATGTCGGTTCCATATGTACATTTGTGCAGTTCCACCAAAATGCAGCTGAATAGCCCTGTTTGCACATATAATGAAAAAGCGTGATTACATTATAGTGGCACTAGTTGATGAAACACACAAAATAAATAGAACAAAATATTGCGATAGTATCATAGTATGCCATGCTGCGAGGGCGAGATGGGCCCTACGACGCCTCATACGGTACGCCTCATACTGGACATCATCCCAAGTCTCCCAGATACACCTTCTGCCAGTGATGAACATCAGTGTACAGCGGTAGTACAAGGAGGCGCCTTGAGACATTCAAATCTCTATTTTTGTACAGATCAACTAAAATTAAGCACCCCAGTTTGCAGAAATGCTTAAACATTAACAATGGGACTAGTTGATGAAACATACATTAACAAAGAGAAGCGCTTTATTTATCTACATTGGAAATGAAATGATAGAGAGGACACTCGCTCTATTTTAACTGTATTATTACTTCATTTTATCAGTGACACTAGGGTCGAGCAGGTGGCAAACGAGGTGTACCGTGCGTCGCAAGGATGGAGGCCGGGGGTGCTTAGACTAGGATGCTGAAGCTGGCTCTTTTAGTCACCAACATGGATGATTCAATTCATGGGACCTTTTGGTGCATTTCACCTAAAATGAACCAATGTCCCGTGAGCTAGCAACTTCTTCTTCAATTTTTTTTAAGAAAAGGGCTCCAGCCCCGGTTCCATTTCCATCAGAAAATGAAATCCACAGAGCTTCTTCTTCATTAGTTGCAATAAAATTGAGTAACATCATGGTTGGTTGTGAAGCTCCTGGAATGCTCATCTATAATTTGGATATCATTTGTGGAGTTCAACTAAGATCGAGCGTGAAATGTATATCTCTGTTTGCACAAACAAGGTGGAAAGGAGGGTGACTAACAAGTGATGAAGCATGCATCAAATGAAAAGAAGCATGTTCCTTATCTGAATGGCAATCCTACAAGGACAGTAGCAATTTCTAAAGCAGTGGCATTGCTAGATATTAGTGTGGGCATTAGAATTAACTATGAAAACCATTAAATACGACATTACTTTGGGCACGGGAGAGTAGGTGGACTAGGACAGTTGCATTTCTAATGAAAAGAACCAACTTATCTTAATGGGAAATTTAGCAGGACATGTAAAAAAGTGCCATTGATTCGTATTACTGGAGGCATTACATTGAAAACAACATTGGTTTAATGTGTCCTTACTTTTAACAGTGCGACTGCTACATTTTACTAGTGGCATTACATAAGAGTGGCTCGGGGCAACAAACATCAGAACAGGGTATCTGGGTTGGTCCCATTTTTGTTCGGTATAGCCACCTTATACTGTGTGAGGCTAGCAAATCTAGTGCTGGACTTACTCTATTGACTTGTCCCCCAGTCCCCACTTTCTTTCCTTTTTCAACCAATAGATCGGGTTTATATTGAGTTTGTACTGCGTTTCCCTTTATTTCCCTATTAGACCTAGAGACCAATTGGATAGCCAGTCCCTGCTACTTTTCGCCCCCATTATTTCCTCTTTCGACCAAGTCCTAGATTCAGGTAACAAATCCTCCCCCACCCCACCCCCTTTCTTCCTTGTTTGAACCAAGTAGTACTAGATTCGAGTGCATGAACTAGTTTTACCTCTTAAACATAAAAAAATAGGTGGTTTTCGAACAGCCGATCGATCCTATCTACGAGGGGGCCTGAGAAATAGTAAAAGATAAAATGCAGCAACATCGGGAGCTCGGGAAGTAGAGCAAGGCCGGTTTCGAAGGAAGTTATACCTAATGGTCACCAGGATGTCGCTAGGTGGGCGGCGGGAGGCCAGATCTGCCCACAGTAAGACAACGAGGAAGAAGGGGTCGGAGGCCCTCCCTCGCCAGTGGTGCTTGGGAGAGAACGGCAAGGCAGGCTTATCGGGACGCGCCAGCAGTGGGTAAGAGCCATCGCCGAGGACGACCGCGTGAATGTTGCACCTTCTCACCTTCCCCGGCGGAGAGGATCCGACTGGATCTATGACGAGCGGTGAGCTGAGAAAGAGAGAGAGAGAGAGAGAGAGAGAGAGAGAGAGAGAGAGAGAGAGAGAGAGTGGCCACCGCTGTCGTGTTTAGATATGGAGAGGACGAGACAATGTGAAGAGAGAAACACTAGCAAGCAAGCGTGGAGGCTCCTGCCTATATAGTGGAGTAGTACTAGTTTTCTTTTGTCTATCGGAGCCGGCTTGACCTCGTCAATGACTGTCGAGAAGTCTTCATGCATGTGGCCCGGAGGCGCAGTTGTCGTCATTTTGATCTAAAGCACCGGATTATAACACATAACACGAAAAATGCCACATGACAAGAAATCATAACCTCACTGCCCAAAGGAGACAACTGAATCCCGAGGACAAACTAGACGAGGAACAAAGCTCAAATTAAAGATAAACTCGTAGAAAAGGGGTCCGTCAATAGATGTCCTAATTAACATAGCCGGCTTGACCTAGATGGCAGCCGAGTAGTCTTCGTGCATGTGCCCCCAATGACTAGCCCAACTCAGTTGTCGCTGTTTAACCCTCGTAGTGATCCGAAGCACATGACACCTAATTTTGCGAGATGACAAGAAAACTTTTTTTAGATTTCTCACCACAACTACAGCCATGTACAACACAGCCTGCACGATATGTAGATGATAGCCAATCCAGGTGTGTCTGCTGGAGTTTGGTCACATGCATGGACGAATTGATCTTCCGTGTCTTGCAAGGATCGTCCAGGCACCAACGTAGTACAACACTTCTCTAGTACTATCGCTCGTCTCCCTCTTCTATTAAGTCACCCGACTTGCGGGGCCAGGGAGTGTGCCTATGGTCGGTTCTCAATTGCGGTCCCACATGTGTGTGCAAACGCAATATCACGTGTGTTCCATTCGGAGAGCAGCGTGCCAGACCGACCGACCGTCTGGGGTGTGACGCGAACGCGACGGGCGTGCTGTATAGTCTGTACATGTGTACAACCATTTTCTAGAGGCTTTGCTCCATGGCGCAATCCATGGATACAAAATTAGTATACTGTACTATTTAAAAGTCGAGGGTGGGGCTTTTCCTGCGCGGTAGGCAGGGCAGTTCCGCCTAGTCAGTTCGACAGAGACGCGAGAAGATGAGGGAGTAGGCTGCTGCAAACGTAGGGCTGTGTGATTTGACAATGAGTTACTGCTGGACAGGTGGGGCCACGTGATTTGACTTGCCATTATCATATTAAATGCGGCGCTACGACCGGCGTGAGTCTCCCAATTCCTAACCACCTTCATACAGGTGCCTCTCCCAATGCTCCACCATGTAGTAGAGGCTGGCTCTTGCATGAGAGCCCACTTCTCCACTTTTTCCTTGCCTATCTTTCCTCCACATATGCAAAAATGCCATGTAAAGCGCACTATTGTACTTAGGTTGGTCGTAATGGAGAGTATCATATACTAGTATCATGCATATGATACTTTTGTATGATAGTACATCCGTAATGCATAGTATCATGTATTGGTATCATAGGGTAGTTTATTTATTGTCATGCATGACACATAGTATCATATTATGATACTCAACTCTCTCTTTTCTTCATTTAATTCGACGTCACCTCATCAAGATTGCATAGTTGGCATGCATGATACTACCTATGATACTCCCATTACAAGCAGCCTTCTTTGCTCCTACAGGCGCTAAGCTTGCCACATAGGCATAAAGTCTAATGTGGCAAGTTAATCAAGAAGAGAGATACTAGTTTGGTGACCCAAGGAAGAAACTGTGCTAAGCGCGTGTACCTAGGTGAAAAGACAATTTTGAGTCTATAGCTAATACAATGAATCAGACCTGGCTGGTAGTAATGGGAGTATCATAGCTAGTATCATGCATGCCAACTAGGCAATTTAGATGAGGTGGCATAGAATTAAATGAATAAAGAGAGGGTTGAGTATCATATCATGATACCGTATCATAATAAATGCAATACTACTATGTGTCATGCATGGCAACAAATAAAGTCACCTATGATACTAGTATATGATACTATGCATTAGGGAGGTAGTATCATATACTAGTATCATATGCATGATACTAACCTATGATATTATCCATTACTTCAGCAACAAAAAACTAATAAGCACACCATTTCATTGGAAGAGGTCACTCCTTGGCAAATGCAATAAATACTACTCCCTCTGTCCCATAATATAAGAATGTTTTTGGCACTACACTAGTGTCAAAAACGTTCTTATATTATGGGACAGAGGGAGTACGAAGAAACAGATAGAGAGAAGTAAAAAAAATACACTTATAACCAACCTTATAGCTAACCTTGTTGTAGTATGCGTGACTAAGTGATGACTATGTATGACATGCCAACATCAGATAGCCTAACGCACCATGTTAAATCTCCAAGGGCGCAAGTGACGCGACGGTCGTGGTAGGCGCGACCATGATACGGGCTGCTGGCAGCCCTTGGATCTAAGATCAAACGGTCGCATGCTAAGTTGCTAAAAAATTGCAAAATAACCCTCCAGGATAGGATATTCACCCATAGGTCTAGAATCACCCATGCAACCATTTGATCTCAGATCCAAGGGCTCTTGGAAGCCCGTATGATGGGAGAATGGAAAGCCACTACCCTACCATTCGCACGCTGGCAGTTCGCTCCTACTCGTCCCCGCACGTCCATTAATACTACGGCGGTTCGCTCCTAGTCATCCCGTCCTTTCACATTACGGCTATTCCAAATCCTAACCCTCCTCCCAAATACATGGCGTCCCAAATCTCCATGATCGGCGATGAGTACAAGGTTAGAACCATCACCGGCGATGAGTTCGACGTCATCTACACCCGTTCTTCCGTGACGGTGAAAGGATGCCTTTCTCGCTTCAGACGCATGTTTGAAAACTCAGATGATGAGTGGGTCGCTGGGCTAGATGTTGAGTACACCACAGTCCTGGGACGAGAGAAGGATCTAAAGGACGAAGAGAGGAAGAAGCCTGCCGTGATCCAGGTTTGCATGCATGACTTATGCTTGGTCTACCATATATGCCATGCCGACGTTGAATGCCTGGATTTTAAGAACTTCCTCGAGAGCAACCTAGTCAAATTCGTTACTGTAGACTTTAGGAATGACAAAGAAGTCCTGGGTCGGATAGGCCTCATTGTAGGCAACCCCTTCGACCTCCAGAAGAATCGGCTGGTGTCCTCTCGCCAGCCTTCAATGCTGACCCTGGCAGGAGACATGGTTCATCCTTCGTACGGTAAACTGGAGAAACCTCCATACACATTTCATCCATATGCATGGCAGCGGAATGTACTAGATATAGACCACATCCACTATGCTGCAATGGATGGCTACATTTGTTTCAATATCTACAAGGGTTGGATGAAGAGCAAGAGCCAAGTGTGCGGTTCAAGCAAAGAAATATCGGCCAAGATGAAGACGGACAAAGACGAAGTCGAGGACGTGGACAAGGACTCCGAGTAAGGTGGAAGTGTCATTGCTCATGGTGGTTCTAATGCAGTGTCTACCGGAATAGTTGCAAAGTTTAATTTCAGGTGTGCTTAATTTAATTTGAGGGGTGTGTTGTGCTGAGCCCCCAGCATAACTATGTTATGTTTCTTCTCGTTACTTTAACTCTTCAGTACGTACATACTAGTATTTCTTACATTTCATCTTTTAGTTGGTATAGTACTACCACTCGTCTCTTCACATTATATACGTACAATGTATATGGCCAACATCATATAGCCAGCAGTTTAGTTGTCAAAGAATTTCAGGGTGCTTAGTTTTGTCAAAGAATTCCAGGATGCTTATTTTTATTTGAGGGGTGGGTTGTGCTGGACACGATTATTGTGACTTGCCTTTTTAATAGTACTATATGCATAATTTGGCGACGAGCACTCTCTATATGTACCACCTTTTTTTTTAATTTCAAGTTTAGCTCCATGGTGCAATCCATCGATACTACTACTGTACAAAAGTATACATTTTTTAAAAAGCTAGAGGGCGGGGCAGTCTAGCTTGGTCGGTTTCATGAGAGGCGAGGGCCTTTGTGATTTGATGGCTCATTACTGCTGGAAGGTGGGGCCTTGTGATTTGACTGGTCTTATAAATGTGCCGGCGACCTGGGGAGGAGCAAAGAACCGTGTCGTATACTCAAGTTTTCCACTGGAGTAGTACTACAACGGAGGAGCACAAAACACGGCAGCCCAGTGCCATATGGCGATAAAAAATGATCTAATTTGTTAGTCATCTCATTGTTAGCATTGTTCAATTCATTCCCTGAAGAAAAGCATTGTTCTATTCATGCATCACAGAGAACATGACACGTGCGGCAAAACACCCGAAGCAAAAGATGAAACACAGGAGCAAAAGAAGAAGGAAGATTATGACCCCAAATGATCTAATTCAAGTCGTAACTGCTTCTTAATCGCCTCCATGACCTCCATCTCCTTGCGCGTCTCCTCCGCCATCTTCTTCATTCTGTCCATGACGCGGGATTTCTCGATGCGAGCCTTCATCATTTGTTCCACAGCCGCATTACGTACCTTGACAGCAGCCGGGTGCTTGATGCGGAGCTTCTCCAACTCCTCCTTCTGTTCCATGACAACGGCCTGCAACATCTTCATCGAGGAACTACTATTCTCATGCAGCTTCTTCCAGCCGGCATTCTTCTCCTTCAACAGGTCGATCTCGTGGCAGAGCTTCGCCATGTCCTCCCGAAGTCGCAGAATTTCACCGGTCGCCTTCTTCTCCGAGGCAATGCTCTTCTTCAGCAGCATCACCAAGCCGGCGGTCAACTCCCCCTGCTTATTGAGCTCAGCGGGCATGCTGTCGAGGCTCTCCTTCAGCAGCTCCACCAAGCCTTGGATGAGCTCATTCTACTTATTGAGGTTCTTATTGAGCTGATCGGGCATGCCGTCGAGGGATAACGACTCCAGCACCGCCGGCTCGGCATGTTTGCCTCCGCGGCTAGGGCGCTCCTGGGAGCCATCGCCTGCCCGTGAGAGATCTTTCGAGGTCTCTGCGTGGCGGCGAGCCCTCTTTTTTTTCTGCAGCCTTGGTTGCCACTCCCTTGCTACGAGTAGTTCTCGACCTAGAGCTCTGCTCACCGTCCATGGCAAGGACGGACGAAGAAGAAGCACTTATGAGGAGGAAAAGTAGAGTAATTTTCGGTTAGGTAGTTCCCCTTTTTATAACCTAAGTACTAGCACTAGTACTAATACCTGCATAGTGGGAACACGTTCAGGTTTGGTACGTACTAGTAGGTGTGATCAGGCTTTCAAATGGGATGGGAACAAGGTAAAGACTAATTGATGGTTTTGGTTTCGAGGCCCGAAACAGCGCCCGACGAGTTTAGTGGAACATAAATTTCAAGTAGACTACACTGCTCAAATGCGTAAATATTATGTTACTGTCAAAAATTGGCACAAAATACGAAGGAGACCAATGTAAGTACTACTAGCAACCCATGATTTAACTACTCGCATGCACGCAGTGGAGTACTAATGTCTTTCTTCCGCCGTCACGTCCACTCAATTTGCATGCGCTGTATTAATTGACC
Organism: Triticum aestivum; assembly: GCF_018294505.1. Taxonomy (NCBI): domain Eukaryota; kingdom Viridiplantae; phylum Streptophyta; class Magnoliopsida; order Poales; family Poaceae; genus Triticum; species Triticum aestivum. The sequence continues at coordinate 14,458,096 of NC_057804.1, forward strand.
ATCAATGAAGTGAACGACTTTACACGCGTCAAATTATCACATGGGGTGGATCTTGGTACAAAATTGCGTCTGCCCGTGTACCCGTGTGTGTGCGTGCGAGGGAATGAGTGTGTGCATGGCATGCGTGCACATCTTCGCTTCGTGCATGTACCGACAGTATGGCTCAGGGAGGACAAGTACATTCTTCTGGAACCAGCAGCACGTCACTGTGATCAATCCACACAAGGAGGTGGCGACAACTCCTCCACATGTGCCACGTGGCTTCATGAATGTAGCGTGCCATTGGAATTCTAATTTATGTGTTCTGCACATACTCGAAGTACTAGTAAGGTACATTTGCATTGCACGCATCAGATTTTGCAACCAAATTGAATAGATACCACACTATAGCATGTAAGCTCTGAGTCATATATGCCTGATGTAGACCTTCGTTTAATTCTTATAGTTCATCTCATTCAAAATCAATTAGTTTTTATAAAAAGCAAGGGCCTCTTGGATTCGTAGGATTTCCAAAAGGCGGGAATAGGAAAAACATGGGATTATAGTGGAACATCGTCTTGAATCCTACATGATTGTACGAGTGTTTGATTGTGCATAGAAAAAACGCAGAATTCTTTCAAAGAGGTTTGACTGGATGGGATGTTTCCTATGAAATCTAGTGCAAATGAATCATATGGAAAAATTCCTATGGTTTACAATCCTACGAATCAAACAACCAAGATAGGAAAAATTCCTAAGGATTAGAATCCTCCAAAATTCCTTTGAGAATCCTTTGAATCAAAGAAGCCCTTAATCTATTTTATGATTCATGGAATTGTGCATTGTAAAGAATGAAGTAAAAACAAATAATGGCAATTCAACTAGAAAAAGAGTTTGGGTAGTTATGATACAGAAGATTCTAGAACAAAAGAGAACCATTGTTGTTTTGAGGTTTGTGTATAATGGTTAAGTTCAACCATGGAGTCTGCTAGATTGTACATGTGGCAAAATCCGGTGGGGGCTAGAAGATGGTGCGAGAGGCCGAGTGGAGGGAGACTATGAAGGAATGCACAAGTGCGAGATCGATATTTAGAGAGGGGGGGGGGTGAGAACATGCGCTGTTGCGCACAGTGGCGGAGCCATGAAAAATAAATGAGCTAGGGGGCCAAGCATTGCTAATCCTTTACGAGGAGGGTCAATTCATGAACTTAAACCATTTTTAGCAGTAATTTTCTAATGATCATATTCATATTAGCCTCGATATATAGTGATGTTAGGGGGGGGGCAGGGCCCTTACTGCCCCCTGTCTACACCATTGTGCGCGCGTCTGAGAGATGAAGCGGAAGGCATGGATGATGAGAGGGGGACGTTGAATATATAATTAATGTGGGTGTATTAGCTATATATGTTAATCCTATATATAGAGGTATAGATTGATTGATGTGGACGTGGGAAAGAGGGTGGAGACCTCACTGGATATATCGATTGATCGGTTTGTGTGGAAAACTATGAAAGACCTAGCTATATACATACATACATAGAGGAACATCGATCGTTGCACATGCATGCATGAGAGATAAAGAATGCCCGATATGATGGAGAGGGGGGTGTGTGTGTGTGTGCTTTCATGGGAGACCGACCTGAAGAAAAAGATTGCATGTGTGCGATGGATAATGCCGACTGGTAGTGTGTGTACATGCATGCATGAGAGAAAGTTAGTGGTACAATTATAAAGAGAAGATGACTGTGTGGGTGTAAAGACTAGGTGAGGTTTATAATCAATGTAAAGTTGAATTCAAATATTTGAATAAGAGATCCTGATGTTTGAAACCCATGCATGCATGAATATAACAAAGATCTGCGCGGTGTGGTTTGGAAATGGGCATGTTGTAATGTATACACATTGAACAAGGTCAGGCTGATTTGAATTTGAGATACCAATGGCAGACATCATTTGACCATGTCGCATCCGTGCATGGACACACTATTCTAATTGGATATGATGGGTGGCTTTCGCATCACATATCTATATCTATACCCCTATATATATTATATTTTTTTATATTGTGTGCGGGTAACTTTAGCTTTAAAGATGGTCGTTGGATGAGGCGAATCCGATGGTCCAAAGATGGCAAATTTGAGCACTACTGGCCGTTGGATATCATCTAGATTCCACCAGATTTCGCAACATGTATAATCTAGAAGACTCCATGGTTGAACTTAAGCATAATGCACAAACATCAAAACACAAGCACTTCTTCTTTGTTCTAGAATCTTCCGTATCAGAATTGCCCAAATGTTTTTCTACATGATTTGCCATTATTTGTTTTTACTTTATGTCTTACAAAGCACAATTCCATGAATCTAAAAATAGATTAGCTTTCTTATAAAAACTAGATGATTTTGAATGAAATGAACTATAAGAATTAAACGAACATCTACATCATGCATATATAACTCAAATCTTACATGCTATAATGTGGTATTTATTCATAATTTGGTTGCCAAATCTCATGCGTGCAATGCACGTGTACCTTACTCTAGTCTGAATGGTGTTTGTGTGTGTGTTGTGCGTTTTGAGGTGGAAATTGTCTTTTTTTGTACACGTTAAGCTTGTTCTCCCGAGATTTTAAGCCGCGCCTTGTTATGCCGAAAATTCAAGCTAGCCTCTCTGTGTATCGTGCTGCGAAACTCCCGCCTCTTCAACCCGTGCCTTGTTAGCCCAAAATATTTAAGATATATCTTTGTCTCGTTGTTCTCCGACAACTCCCTCCATATCAACCCGCGCCTTGCTATTCCGAAATTATAACACGCACGAAAACTCTCACCTCCTGTGAAATCCCGACATGCAAAATGCTCGTGGTACCCCTGGACCAAAAGAACCGCCTCAAATCGGTGGGCGTACTTTCATAACTTACCCCACTTTTCGGGCAAGCGCGTCCCTAAACCATGGTTCCCCACTGCCATCCCATCCGCCCATCCATTCGTACACCGAGGCCGTGAAAACCCGTGACGAAACCCCACACCCTGCTCCGTCCACCACCCAGCCGGAGACTCTTCCCCGACGATGTTGTCCATAGCAACACCTCGACGTCCCTCATCTACCGTACCGGATGAGGATCCGTCGTCGATCTCGTTGTCTCGCCGGTTCAGCCACCTTGTCCTCCACCTCCAAGGAGCTGCCCCGACGTTCCCCTTGTCTTTCGCGCCACCTCCATTCCCACACCGCCGTCTTCACCTGCACCACTGGAAGAGCATCATAATCACCGTTTCCTCGGATGAAGCTGCGGCCTAATCGGTGCCACCAAAGAGGTTGTACACTAATCGCCGCATTTTCTTCTTGATTCGATCTCACGGTGCTGCCGGCGCTCGGTCCCGCGCCGACACGGCGTGGCTCCATCCATAGCGGCGTCCCCGGCCACTTCCTCCATGGTGTCACTACCTCGGCGGCGACATCCACATCAGTAGGAGATGCTGCTGCTTTAGCTCTCGCTCTTGCTGCTGCTCTACTCTTGCTCCCGGTCCCCTGCCCGGTCTGCTCTTGCTATTGCTCTTGCTCGCGCTGCCGCTCTTGCTCTTGCTCTTGCTTGCGATGCTGCTCCGATTTAGCTACACTTTAATCGACTGAATCAATTTTTGGGTCAGTCGATTTTCAGGGGGTGGGGGGGCTCGCCGGGGTGAAGGAAGAACCAGCCGTAGCGAGGAGGGGGGCTCGCCGGAGAGGTACCCCACTATCTATCTTAGGGTTCAGTGTGGGGGCGATGGTCGCCGACGGTGGCCGGGCGTTGGCAGGGCGGTGGCGTGGGGATCGCCGGAGAAAAAGCTCGGACGGGGCGTCCTAGAGGGATGGCCGAGGCGGCAGCGGACTAGTGGTGGGGAGTGTTTTCGGGGCGGGCGGGGCGGCGCACCACCTGTCGCGGGCGGCGGGGGGCTGTTGTTTGGCCGGTGGTGGTTGGCGGCTCAGGGGGTGGAGGTTGAAGATGAACCGCAGGCCCTTGATTTCGTATCCAACGGCTGCAAAATCAACTGACCAGAGATGAAAAAGTCATTCGACCGATGTGTAGCCTCACCTTGCTAGTGCGTTCAGTTTCGACAGCAAAATTCAGTTTCGATAGTTAAGTTCAGTTTCGACAGTTAAGTTCAGTTTCGACCATTAAATTCAGTTTCGACAGTTAAGTTCAGAGATGAGCGGCTGATGTATTTTACATCTAGCACTTTGTGGTTATGTATTTTACGTCATGTATTGGAGATGCTATTAGAATCCCACTCACGTTAACATTGTCTCTCTTGTCCCGCTTCAGCCTCGGCGTCGTACAACTCACCGGAGCTGCTCCAATGATGAAACCCTCCATCATAGGGAGCAGTACCTCGGGCTCCATCTCTAGACGCCTAAGATCTTCTTCCCCTCCTCCGACAGCCAAGTCAGCCAGAGCATCCTCACCGGCCAACCCAATCACACTGATATCGACATGGCTTCGCCAAAGAGGTTGTACACTTGTTGCATTTCTTTGTCACTCTACATGTTATATATATTGTCCACTGAGCACTTGTAGTAATGGGAAATACGATTATTTTATCCTACTATATGACAAGCAGTGAGGTACCAGGCAACTTAGCTATCCGTGATGGACTCTTTTGAACGCCATCATTATTTATTTCTGCGCATTTGAGCTGTGCATTTGTCGATGGGCCTGGGAGTTGATCTAGTATGGTAGTTGCCTGGGTCCAAAGTAATAGAGGTAGCACAAAAACATTTTTTTAGTGTATGATTTTCCTTGCTCAAGCCTACCTACTAGAATCGCCAGTGCTTGAAAGGAAAAGTGAATGAAAAATATAGGAATTGAAAAGTTCCCTATGGTACTACTTTTCATGAATTTGGTGCAAAGGAAAACTGTAGGATTTGTTCCTTTAGTGTCTCCTTGAAAGAAAAACCGTACGAATTCTAATTTCCACTTTTCCTCCTTTTCATATTCCTATTCATCAAGCACAAGACTAAGAGATAGTAGCATAACAGCATTATAACCGTACATTTTCTTATGGTTTGACTTAATCTCACCATGTTTTTTTTGCATCCTGTGATCTTCCAATTGTTGTGAATCAAACACCCAGATTGGCAAAAATCCTGTGTTTTTAAATTCTCTATTTTGCACGTGCATTCCTATCCTATTCCTGTCTATTTCCTATCCCTGCATTGTTAGAATCCTCAAATTCAAACAAGCCTGTCGGTGTCAAAACCAGCGGATCTCGGGTAGGGGGTCCCGAACTGTGCGTCTAGGCGGATGGTAACAGGAGACAAGGGACACGATGTTTTTACCCAGGTTCGGGCCCTCTCGATGGAGGTAAAACCCTACTCTTGCTTGATTGATATTGATGATATGGGTAGTACAAGAGTGGATCTACCACGAGATCAAGGAGGCTAAACCCTAGAAGCTAGCCTATGGTATGATTGTTGATCGTCCTATGGACTAAAACCCTCCGGTTTATATAGACACCGGAGAGGGCTAGGGTTACACAGAGTCGGTTACAATGGTAGGAGATCAACATATCTGTATCGCCAAGCTTGCCTTCCACGCCAAGGAAAGTCCCATCCGGACACGGGACGAAGTCTTCAATCTTGTATCTTCATAGTCTTGGAGTCCGACCAATGATGATAGTTCGGCTATCCGGACACCCCCTAGTCCAGGACTCCCTCAGTAGCCCCCGAACCAGGCTTCAATGACGACGAGTCCGGCGTGTATATTGTCTTAGGCTTTGCAAGGCGGGTTCTCCTTCAAATTCCATGTGCTTGCCGAATAGTGTCCGGCTTCCTTATAAATGTTGCGCTCCTTGGCTTCCACGTCCAATAATGGCCCTCTTCCACGTGTCGTATGAATGCGAAAAGCCAGGGTATTTTTATGTTTCACCCCCTAGCCGCGCGAATAAGCTGCCTGTAAGAGAGGCGAGGATCTAGATCCGAATCACACCATCCTCCTTCCGCAAGTACTCATCGAAGTGCCTCTGACAAAAATCTATTCCATCATGGACAGTCGACGCGGCTCCTCCTATCGCGCTCCCAGCCCTCAGCCAGGAGATTGGAGGAGATGTTCAGTCCCGCATAGCGAGCTAGTGACGCTCCAAGCAGAGGGATATCTTCCCCCAGCCTTCATGGTTCTGGTTCGAGCCGGACTGGCCACCTACAAGGGTGGAAAGCAGGCGGAGAGCGTCCCCAATCCCTCCAAAGAAGAGCGGGGATGCTTCATCCCTTATCTAATAAGGGGACTCGGATTTCCCATACATTCGTTTCTCCGGGGGCTCCTGGAGTTCTATGGACTCCAGCTTCACCACCTTACACCTGCCTCCATTTTGCACATCGCGGGCTTTGTAGCCCTTTGCGAGCTGTTCTTGGGCATCGAGGCCCACTTTGCGTTGTGGAAGAGATTGTTTTGCCTCGTACCCCGTTCTCACAAAGGGTCGATATATCAAGTGGGCGGAGCCGAAATATGGCGCATCGCCGGGACCGGATATCTAACCGGAACCCCGAAGAAGGCGTCCGAAGACTGGCCTTTGGAATGGTTTTATATGGAAGATGCCCCACTGCTGGACCCATTTCGGATCGGCCTCCCGGAGTTCAGCAACTCTCCTCTGAAGAAACGCCTGAGCTGGCGCCCACGGAGCTCTCAACGGGAGAATGACAGGGGCATCCAATATCTGATTGTCCGGAGAAGGTTACTGGCCCATTCCGAATTGACCATGATTGGAGTCATGGCAACGTGCATCATGCGAGGGGTGCAGCCGCTCCAATATAGGGGCCACCCCATGTGGGATTTCAACGGGGAGGATGACACCACCCGTCATGGCCGCAAGGGCCGGGATCGGTTGACGATCTCGTGAAGATCCTTTCCGGCTTGTACAAGGGGGAGAAAGAGGACTTCCTCCACGCGAGTCCATTGAATGGATTCTCCATGAATAACCCTCGGAGCTAGGTAAGCGGACATTTATCTATCTGATCCATATTCCCAAAGTTAAGTGTCTCACGTTGTGATTTTGACGCAGGAGCTGCGCTGGGACGTAGAGGGCATACACTGCCTGACTCCACAGCCCGAGGATCCGGGACGATCCCTTGATCCGGCCTCTGAAGAGGATCCGAACATAAAGGTGGAGCTGATCGACGTGGTGTTCCACCAACTTAGCATGGACAATGCTTTGGTCGCCATTACGGCCGACTACCCCGGTTTAACTCCGGCTTCCCAGGTAACTATGACTGGAGTCCTGACATCATTGCTTATCCATGCTCATTTCTGACCACCGTATACCAACGGTGCTCCGCAGGAGGCGCCTTTAAGGCGGGAAGCCGAACCCGTGGCGGCTGACCAACAAGAGTCAGTTCGGCCCAGTAGGCAGAAGAGGAGTGCGGCGCGAATCGAAACGTCGCCGCAACGGTACGGCGCACCACCGTTTTTCCAGGAGAAAGAGCGCTCGTCGGACAGTGTCCGGAGAGGTTGCCAATCAAGCCTCCGCCAGCCATGCTCCAACGCCTGGTCCGGAGGGGGAGGCGAACACAAGGCATGAGCCGGATACTCCTCCAACGGAGGATGCCGACAGGCTGTCCGCCACCAGGTCTGAGGTGGAGAGCACCATGAATCACAGGCGCCGCCGGACAGTTCTTCGTGACGCGTGTTTCTCCCCGGAGGCACTGAATGCCTTTAATGTGGGAGACGTGCACCTCCGTGCCGCTCGAGATGGTCTAACCAGAGCCACGGAGCAGTATGTGAAAGACATACGGGTGAGGAATTTTAATAGTTATATATGCCAGTAGCCCCCGAGACTTAAAATAGTTAGAATAACTGATTTAAGGATCATTTCTTATGCAGGATCTTACGGAGAAGAATACCCACCTGTCCAAGGAGCTTCAAGAGTGCAAGGCCCAACTTGAGGCCGCACTAGCCGCCGCGGGGGGAGCCATAGAGACCCCCTCTGGTAATGCATACTTCGAAAAGATAAGCCTTTTATGAAGTGCGGCGTATGTATAAGTCTGACAATAATATTGCAGATGGTGTCGGACTAGATCCGGACAAGCAACATCTACTGCGCCAGCTGAAGGCCAATGAGAAGGTGCTTATGAGGGTGCAGCAGGAGAGGAACAAACTCCAAGATGCCAACACCCAGCTGGGCAAAGAACTAAAAGATGTTCGGGTCCAGCTGTTTGACTCCGTGAAGGAGAATCGGCGGCTTCATCGCGACATTTATAGTAAGTGCTTGAGCAAACTCTTTTGAAAAAGAAGAGTTCGGCGAGGAAGTCGATTGACAGAAATGTGTCTATAGGTTTGCTCACAGGTAGTCCTGCGGAGGAAATGCCCGGTTCAACGGGTGACCTACTTCCCGAGCTGCTGCAACTGCACGAACGTGTTCGGCAGGCGATGAGCAGCGTCGCCCAGGCCTTATGGCCGTCCGTCTCCCTACCCGAGGGTCTTGGAGGGCTTGCGGAGAAGCTTCAGGGAGCACGAAAGCGCTTCCGTTTGTGGAAGATATCGGCCTGCCGTCAAGGCGCCAGGGAGGCCTGGGCCATGGTGAAGACACGGTACACGAAGGCTGATCTGAACCACATGGCCAAGGTCGGACCTGTGGGGCCTGATGGGAAGGAGATCCCTGTGAGCTTAATGTACGACCAAGTAGAGTTGGCCGCTAAGTATTCCCAACGGGACTGTAAACTAGACAGCCTGTTAGACGGGATTGAAGAGGAGTACAATCAGTCAAGTTGACGATGTAATTTAAAATGACATGTAAACTGCCTTCTAGCCGGATTGTAGATTGTTTGTCTTTGCGGACCTGTTCGCTTCAACCTCTGGACCCAACAGTCCGGAGTGTGTCCGAATACCCTCACGGTTATGTAAAAACCGGGGCATGCATGGACACCAGGCGTAGGGGTCATTAGTGCTTTATCAGACAAGTGCCCAACTAGTTATGTTATATTACATGGTTAGTAAGAAACATCTTCCAGGGAGAATAGTTCCGTTAGGGGTTCCTTTCCCTGGGAGGCATGCCCTAAAGTGCATGTCCGGACTGCGAAAAGAGCAGAAAAAAGGCGTCTGGGGGCAGATAAATAAATAAGTTAGAAATCATCTTTCAATTCACCGACCGAATATTCCCTTAAGAACGCTAGCTTTCGGCTTCACGCAGTCTGAGGTACACATCCGGCTGACTCAGCAGTAACAATCACAGAGGTGCTCCCTTTACCTCCTAGCCGAATAATCGAGAACATAGGGGTAAGCACAGGAGCCAGGCAACCCAGCTTGGCCAAAACTTAAGTCATATCGATGCATATAATGGTGAATAAAAGGTACATGTGGAAGTCTGACACATGTTTTGGGCATGAAGCCCTTATAAATAAGGTTCTGTTAAAGAAGCCCCCAGGTATAATGAGTGCGAGCCGCACGTCAAGTGTGTGCGCACAATGCGCAGATCAGCCCTCAAAGGCTTTACGAAAAAAGGAGGAAGAGAGAGAAAAACAAAAGACAGCTAAAGTATAAAATGTGGACGGAGGAAGGAGACGAACTCTCAGTCCGGCGCTAGGCGTAGAATCTTCGGAGACGGGCTGCGTTCCATGGGTTCGGCTCGAGTCGGTTGTCCGATGCGTTTCGTAGACGGTATGCTCCGCCAGTCAGGACTTGGTCGATGATGAAGGGACCTTCCCATTTGGGCTTGAGTTTGTCCTTTTTCTTGTCCGGCAGGCGTAGAACTAATTTGCCAACATTGTAAGTTTTGGCCCGTACTTCTCGGCTTTGATATCTTCAAGCCTGCTGTTGATAGAATGCGGAACGAGCTTTTGCCATGTCGCGCTCCTCTTCTAAGGCGTCCAAACTGTCCTGCCGATCCAGCTCGGCTTCTCTTTCTTCGTACATGCGCACGCGAGGTGAGTCATGAATTATATCGTAGGGCAAAACTGCCTCTGCGCCGTACACCATAAAAAATGGTGTGAATCCGGTAGTGTGGTTTGGCGTGGTCCGCAGCCCCCAGAGTACGCAGTCGAGCTCCTCCACCCAGTGCGTGTTAGATTCCGTGAGGGAGCGCACTAACCTGGGCTTGATGCCGCTCATGATTAGACCATTTGCTCGTTGGACTTGATCGTTAGTTTGAGGGTGATAGACTGAAGCGTAGTCGAGCTTGATGCCCATAGTTTTGCACCAGAGTTTAACCTCGTCGGCCATGAAGTTCGTGCCGTTATCAGTGATGATGCTATGGGGGACGCCATAACGGTGTACCACCCCAGATATGAATTCTATCACAGGTCCGGATTCGACCGTTTTAACTGGCTTGGCCTCTATCCATTTGGTGAATTTGTCCACCATGACCAATAGGTATTTTTGCTTGTGGGTTCCCCCTTTAAGGGGGCCAACCATGTCAAGCCCCCAGACCGCGAACGGCCAGGTGATGGGTGTAGTTTTGAGGGCGGTGGGTGGCATGTGGCTTTGATTAGCAAAGAGCTGGCAACTGACGCATCGTTGGACTAAGTCCTGAGCATCTGCCCGGGCCGTCGGCCAATAAAATCATGTACGAAAGGCCTTGCCTACAAGGGCCCGGGCTGCAGCGTGGTGCCCGCCGAGTCCGGCGTGAATTTCAGCCAGAAGATTTCGCCCTTCCTCTTCGGAGATGCACCTTTGAAGGACTCCGGTTGTGCTTTTCTTATAAAGCTCTCCCTCATGGACCTTGTAGGCCTTAGATCACCGTACTATGCAGCGGGCCTCGTTTTGGTCTTCGAGGAGTTCCTGCCTAATTAAGTTGGCTAGGAATGGTTCCGTCCACGGGGCAATGACTGCCATTATTTCGTGGGCTGAAGGTGTTATTTCATTGGCTAAGCCACCGATTGTGTCAGAATTTTCGATGTTGGGAGGTGCGGTTGGTTCCGGGTTGTTGTTTCCGGACTCCTCTTCCCATAATACGGATGGCTTAAAGAGCCGTTCCAGGAAGATATTTGGAGGGAAGGCGTCGCGTTTTGCGCCGATGCGTGCCAACACGTCGGCCGCCTAGTTATTATCCCGGGCTACATGGTGGAATTCGAGTCCTTCGAACTGAGCTGACATTTTTAGGACGGCGTTACGGTAAGCTGCCATTTTCGGATCCTTGGCGTCAAAGTCTCCATTTACTTGGGATATTGCGAGGTTTGAATCCCCGCGGACCTCTAGGCGTTGAATGCCCATGGAGATTGCCATCCGGAGACCGTGTAGAAGGGCCTCGTGTTCGGCTGCATTGTTGGAGTCTGTGTACATTATCTGAAGTATGTATTGGACTGTGTCTCCGGTTGGGGACGTCAAGACGACGCCAGCCCCCAAGCCGGCCAACATTTTGGAGCCATCGAAGTGCATGATCCAATTGCAATATGCGCCGCACTCTTTAGGGAGTTCAGCTTCGGTCCATTCAGCGATGAAGTTGGCCAAAACTTGTGGCTTTATAGCTCGCCGTGGTTTGTAGGTTATGTCGAATGGTAAGAGCTCAATGGCCCATTTTGCAATCCTGCCCGTTGCATCGCGGTTGTTTATGATGTCGTTGAGAGGTACTTCGGAGGCTACTGTTATCGAACACTCTTGAAAGTAGTGTCACAGCTTTCGGGATTCCATGAACACCGCGTACGCTATCTTTTGATAATGTGGATACCGGTACTTGCATGGAGTTAAGGCAGTGGATACGTAGTACACTGGTTTTTGAAGAGGGAATTTGTGTCCTTCTGTTTCTTGTTCGACGACAAGCACCACGCTTACAACCTGATGTGTTGCCGTGATGTATAATAACATTGGTTCGCCCAAGTTGGGCACGGCCAGGACCGGATTTGTTGCCAATATGGCTTTTATTTCTTCGAGTCCGGCCGTGGCAGCATCCGTCCATTCGAAGTGTTTGGTGCGTCGGAGGAGGCGATAAAGGGGCAATGCCTTTTCTCCTAAGCGGGAGATGAAGCGGCTTAGAGCCGCCACGCATCCAGTCAATTTTTGTATTTGTTTGAGGTCTTTTGGGATATCCAAGTGTGACAGAGCTCGGATCTTGTCTGGGTTTGCTTCAATTCCTCTGCCGGATACAATGAAGCCCAAGAGCTTTCCGGCAGGTACGCCGAACACGCATTTTTCCCGGTTGAGCTTAATATCACATGCTCGGAGGTTGTCAAATGTGAGCCTCAAATCGTCTACTAGAGTTTCGACGTGTTTGGTCTTGATGACCACATCGTCTATGTATGCCTCCACTGTTTTGCCGATCTGGGTTGCCAGACATGTCTGAATCATGCGCTGATATGTTGCGCCGGCGTTTTTGAGCCCGAAGGGCATTGTGTTGAAGCAGAATGGTCCGTATGGAGTAATGAATGCCGTTGCGGCTTGGTTTGTCTCCGCCATCTTGATTTGATGGTAGCCGGAGTATGCGTAGAGGAAGCACAATGAATCGTGCCCTGCGGTAGCATCGATGATTTGATCGATGTGGGAAATGGGGAAAGGATCCTTTGGACAATCCTTGTTAAGGTCTTTAAAATCGACACACAGGCGCCAGGATTTGTCCTTTTTTGGTACCATTACCAGGTTTGCTAGCCAGTCCGGATGTTTTATGTCTCTAATGAATCCGGCTTCTAATAGTTTGGCTAGCACCTCTCCCATTGCCTGTCTTTTGGGTTCGGAAAATCGCCGAAGAGCCTGTTTGACTGGCTTGAATCCTTTTAGGATGTTTAGGTTGTGTTCTGCCAACCTGTGTGGGATTCCTGGCATATCTGAAGGGTGCCAGGCAAAGTTGTCCCAATTTTCCCAAAGGAATTCTCGTAGTGCAGTGTCTACATCAGGGTTTAGTTGTGCCCCAATGAAGGCCGTCTTTGTGGGGCCCGTTGGATGGACCTGGAATTTGACTATTTCATCCGCTGGCTTAAAAGAGGTGGACTTGGATCTCTTATCGAGTATCACATCGTCCCTGTTCACCGTGGAACGCAGCGCAGTGAGTTCCTCTGCCGCTAGGGCTTCGGATAGTGCCTCTAGGGCTTCGGATAGTGCCTCTAGGGCTAGTGCAGCTGTCTTCATCTCGGTGCGGAGTGCTATGTCCGGATCACTGGCAAGAGTGATGATTCCATTGGGCCAGGGCATTTTAAGCTTCATGTACTCGTAATGGGGTATAGCTTGAAAAATTGTGAATGCCTCTCGCCCTAATAAAGCGTGATATCCGCTGCTGAACGGGGCCACTTGGAATGTGACCTCCTCGGACCTGTAATTGTCCGGCGAGCCGAACACCACATCCAGTGTAATATTTCCTGTGCAGCGTGCTTCCCGACTAGGGATTATTCCTCTAAAGGTTGTGCTGCTTCGCTCAATGCGGCTCCAGTCTATCTCCATTTTTCGAAGGGTTTCTTCGTAGATGAGGTTTAATCAGTTGCCGCCATCCATGAGTACCTTAGTAAGGCGAAAGTCGTCCACTATTGGACTGAGGACCAATGCGGCTAGTGCTCGGGCTGTTCGGAATTTAGGTTTGTCGCTGGCGTTGAAGGTGATAGCCGTGTCGCTCCATGGGTTTATTGTTGCTACTTGGTAGACTTCGGCGAGGCTGTGGAGTGTTCGTTTCCGCATATTATTTGATGCGAAAGTCTCGAAGACTGTTAATACCGTACTGGTACTGTTGGGGTGGTTCTTTTGGGCCAGAAGTTCTTCGCCACTTTTGGCCACCTGCCGTAGTATCCAACATGCTCGAAGGCTATGTGTTGGAGTGGCGCCCTCTGTACTATGGATTTTATAGGGTCCACTGAGCCATCCCTCCAGTACAGTTCCGTGCCCTTTAGGGGTTTTTTGCTTTTTAGTTTTTGTCCCAGGTGCTTGAGCATGATGCACCCTTTTATTTCGGACTAGGGTTGTGTTCGGAGCCGGATGGTCCCAAAACTTGGTTTCGGTTTTCCAGGCACTCTCCATCGCACAGTACTTTCGTACTATGGACGCCAGGTCGGTGAAGCGTGTAATTTCACGACGACTTATGGCGTTCATGATTCCCTTGTCCATGCAATTGTTGCAGAAAATTAAGATTGTGCTTTCCTCACGGCAGTCCTTTATCCTGTCCATAACCAGGAGGAATCTGGCCCAGTAATGATGTACTGTTTCATCGGGCTCTTGCCGTATTTGAGATAGATCGCTTGTGTTTGGGTGGGCAGGTGGAATTAAATTCGGAACCCCGCCCAATCTGAGGCTCAAGGGCTGAGGAGTTTCCGGATTTGGAAGCTTGGATTGCTGGATGTTGTCCAACGAATCTGGTCTGCTGCCTGACTTTAGGTTCAGTACTTGACTGGCGTCCGTCCCTCCATGGGAATCCGGCGAGGAGGGATCAGGAATCCGGACATAACTGGTCTTTAATATAGAAGAAGAGTCGCCGCGCTATTCCTCTACCACGGCAACGTGGTGGGTAGCCTGGGGAGAGTTGATCTCTCTCAGATCGGTTTTAAGCCCAATCTGATCGTAGTCGGTAGCGACTCCTAGGGCGGCGATGCGATCCAAGAGCTCGTTTACGTAGGAAAGCTCCATCAGATCTAGCTGCTCGGAGAGTTCCGAGTTGACGTGAAGATCGCTTTTGATGACCCGAGAGGTCATTGTCGGAGCGGCGGCCGAACATGCGGTCATAAGAAAACCATCTAGCCGGATAGTTTGGCCGGTGGCCAAAGCTCCTTTGGCAACAGTACCGTCTTTAAAGACGGGAAGAGGCATCCTTCCTGATTGCGACGGCATAGAGGAACTCTCAATGAAAGCACCAATGCCAGTGTCAAAACCGGCGGATCTCGGGTAGGGGGTCCCGAACTGTGCGTCTAGGCGGATGGTAACAGGAGACAAGGGACACGATGTTTTTACCCAAGTTCGGGCCCTCTCACTGGAGGTAAAACCCTACTCCTGCTTGATTGATATTGATGATATGGGTAGTACAAGAGTGGATCTACCACGAGATCAAGGAGGCTAAACCCTAGAAGCTAGCCTATGGTATGATTGTTGTTCGTGCTATGGACTAAAACCCTCCGGTTTATATAGACACCAGCGAGGGCTAGGGTTACACAGAGTCGGTTACAATGGTAGGAGATCTACATATCCGTATCGCCAAGCTTGCCTTCCACGCCAAGGAAAGTCCCATCCAGACACGGGACGAAGTCTTCAATCTTGTATCTTCATAGTCTTGGAGTCCGGCCAATGATGATAGTTTGGCTATCCGGACACCCCCTAGTCCAGGACTCCCTCAAAGCCCTTACTCAATTACTTCTGTTACAGATATGTGTCAAAGAAAACCTTGTGTGGTTTGTCCTTCTCCTGCGGCGCTGTGTTCCACCCCAACTCAGCTGCTCCAACGATGGAAGGGTTCACCACAGCAGGGATCCACTCTCCAGACTGTCTTTCGTCGCCTCAGATCTTCTTCCCCGCCGCCGGCAGCCACGACAACTGCATTACCATCATCAACTGAGTAGATGACCTTCAGGACTACACGGGTCCGCAAGAGAGGTCGCACTCTTCCGTGTCTGCTTACGTTATGCGTCGCTTAATATGATGACATGCTACATTATCATCGTGTTCACCTATTAGACTCCGAGTCAGGTCCAAACTAATGCTGAAACTTGAGTTTTTAAATGGTTGTGTACATATTGGGGCAGCAATCAGTACTATCTATCTACTATCTGGTTAATCTCGGGTGTCTACTGTGAGTTTCATGTTGGGTACAAACAAACATCAAAGGAGCCATTATCTGTATTTTTTAACTAAAGCTATTATCTGCCTGCTATCATTGGTTTTGGGTCTATCCATAGTTTGCTACCATCACTCTGGATTTGTGCATGCACTCCTTACATAATCTCACTATGTTTTATTCCTATGCATGCCAGTTATTGTACACAATGGAACTAATCATGTAGAGCAAAAGAGACGAGCCTTGCGTGGCAATAAAATTTCATGCAGACGTCGTTCCATGGTGGGTGCAAAGGCAGCCCCCTCCACCCATTTAGGATTGTAATCAAGAGGAAGATAACTGTTCTGAGGGGGATTCAGAAGGGGAAGACCACTCCTATTTACCCCATGAGGTCTTCGCTCTAACTTGGCATGCTGATGTTGGTAATATCATGCATATGGTGCCTTGCATTGCTTACTGTATACATTAAAGATGTCATATGCTTTGTTTAGACATGCTTTGTGTCAATGCCATCTGTTTAGTTTCTTTATCGTATATGTGAATCATGCAATGCCATCTTGTTTAGCCAGGCATCATATATGTAAATTTTGCAATGCCACCCTGGTTAGCCAGTCATCTTATATGTGAGTTATATCATGCCATCATTTTTTTATTACATGTTAAATTTGTCAACAATTTTAGTATATTCAATTACTCTTCCTATACATCAGCCATTCGGCACGGTCATGGAAAAAATCTAGAGTGGAAACAAGTTCTTCAGAGCAGACAATGCTATCTGACAAAGCGAATGTCTTGCTGGTTACCGGTAGCTCCTCAGAGGAGGATTTAGAGACAGATGACCAGTCATATCCCCCCCCCCCCCGAGGTGCCTGCTCTAACTTGGCAGGGTTATGTTGCTCATATCGTGCGTATGGTATCTTGCATTGCTATGTCATTTGCTTAGTTTAGACATGCTTTGTGTGAATGCCACCTATTTAGTGTCTAATTACCATATATGTGAATTATGCAATGCCATCTTGTTGCAAGACATTATGTATGTGAATTATGCAATGTTATCTTGTTGCAAGGCATTATGTATGCGAATTATGCAATGCCATGCTGTTTAGGCAAGCGTCATATATGTGAATTATATCATGCCGTCCTTTTTTTGTATTTCTCATTGCTTTTGTCGACAATGTTTGTATATTCAACTACTCTTCCTGTGCATCAGCCATTTGAATTGGTGATGGAGAAATCTGGAGTGAAAACAAGGTCTGCAGAGCAGACAATGCTACCTGCTGAAGCAGATATCCTGTTGGTTACAGATAGCTCTTCAGAGGAGGATTCAGAGGCAGATGACCAGTCCTATTATCCCTTGAGGTCTATGCTCAAACTTGGCAGGGTTATATTACTCATATCATGCACATGTTGTATTGCAATGCTTAGTTTTTACATCATATACACAATATTGAATGCCATCTCCTTAATTGACACATCATATATGCGATTGCCCTCTGCTCACTTCCTTATTATATAAATCATATATTTGAATTATGTCATGCCATGATGTTTACATAGACAGCATGTATCTGAATTATGACATGCCAACCCATTTTCTAAAGACATAACATAGTTATATCATCTCATCCTGTTTACATAGTCATCATATTTTAAATTATGTCATTCTATCCGTGAATTATATCATGCCATCATGTTTCCATCGATGGCATGTTTGTGATTTATGGCATGCCAACCACTTTAATAGACACATCGTATAGTTATATCATGTCATCATGTTTACATAGTCATCATATTTTGAAGTATGTCATTCTATCCTGTTTAGTTAGCCATTATACATGTGAAATTGTGTCATGCTATCCTGTTTAATTAGCCATCATATATGTGAAATTATGTCCTGCTATTCTGTTTGGTTAGACAACATAAATGTGAATTATTTCATGCCCTGTTTTCTTCCCTGCTATCCATTGCACCTGTTTATCTTACAATGTCTATACATTCAATTACTTTTCTTGTTTATCAGCCATTTCAATTGGAGGGAGTGAGGGAGTCCTGGATTAGGGGGTATCCGGACAGCCGGACTATATACTTTGGCCGGATTGTTAAACCGTGAAGATACAAGACTCAAGATTTCGTCCTGTGTCCGTATGGGACTCTCCTTTGCGTGGAAGACAAGCTTGGCGATACGGATGTTAGATCTCCTTCTTTGTAACCGACTCTCTGTAAACCCTAGCCCCTTCGGTGTCTATATAAACCAGAGGGTTTAGTCCATAGAGGGGCAATCATAATCATCATAGGCTAGCTTCTAGGGTTTAGCCTCTACGATCTCGTGGTAGATCAACTCTTGTAATACTCATATCATCAAGATCAATCAAGCAGGAAGTACGGTTTTACCTCCCTCAAGAGGGTCTGAACCTGGGTAAAACATTGTCTCCCTTGCCTCCTGTTACCATTAGCCTTAGACGCATAGATCGGGAACCCCTACCCAAGATCCGCCGGTTTTGACACCGACATTGGTGCTTTCATTGAGAGTTCCTCTATGTCGTTGCTGCAAGGCTCGATGGCTCGTCTCCTTGTCAAGGACAACATCACCTCTGGGGGAGCACTGGCGGTAGGCCAAACTCTCGGACTAGGCGGCTTCATCATGACCGCCCGATCGGCTGTCACACTGATGATGAACTCTTGGGTTATCAAAAACAGCCTCCACATCAATTCGAAACTCACCGAACAGATGGATCCAATGGAGCTCTCCTCCCTTAATGAGCTCTCGGATTGCATCGCCGCTCTGGGAGTCTCTACAGACTACGATCGGGTTGGGTCTAAACCCAACCAAAGGGATATCAAATCTCCACCAGTGAGATAGCGGTAGTGGAAGAGCAACACATGGATTATCCCTCTACCTTGAGGATGAACTATGTCTGGATTACCGAGCTCTCTGAGCCGGATACCCTCTCACGGGAGGACATGACCCAGGCCATGGACTTAGAATCGGGTAATGGGCCAGAAAAATTGGGCAACATCCCAGAGTCCGAGCTGCCGAGCCCGGAAGCTCCTCTGCCCATGGATGTCAAATCGGGTCAGAATTTGGACTTAACTGCGCCCACCCACCCAGACTTATGCCGTCTTTCCCATATGAGACAAGAGCCCCAGGAGACAGTACATCGCTATTGGGCCAGATTCCTCCTTGTGCTAAACAGGGTCAAGGACTGTCGTGAGGAGGACGCAATCTCACTTTTCTGCAAAAACTGCACAAACAAAGGGATCCTTAATGCTATAAGTTGCCGTGATAGAGTACACTTTGCCGACCTAGCAGCCATAGTACAGAAGTATTGTGCGATAGAAAGCGCCTGGAAAACCCAAACAAAATTTTGGGATAATCCGGCTCTCACTAAACCCTTTGTCCGAACTAAAAGGGCAAACTCTCGTAAGTTACCCGATCCAATTCCCAAAAAACCAAGGCCCACTCCAGGGCGTGGAACCATATTGGAAGAATGGCTCAATGGGCCATGCAAAATTCATAGCACGCCGGATATCACGCCAACGCATAGCCTTAGAGCATGTTGGATACTCCGGCAGGTAGCAAAAAGAGGCGAGAATCTTCTTGTAAACCATAAGGCAGAACAACATCCCGCTGAAGAAAACAATGCGGTACTGACAGTCTTCGAGACTTTCACCTCAAATAATAGGCGCAAGCGAGCTCATCGAAATTTTGCTGAAAACTGCCACGTGGCAAAAATAAATCCGTGGAGCGGCATTGCTATAACCTTTAGTGCTAGTGACAAACCTCAATTCTAGACAGTCCGGGCACCAGCCGCTTTGGTCCTTAGCCCAATCGTGGACAGCTTCCGGCTCACTAAAGTACTCATGGACGGTGGAAGCGGATTAAACCTAATCTATGAAGAAATGCTCAACAAGATGGAAATTGATAAAAGCCGCATTGAGCAAAGCGGCACGACCTTCAGGGGAATCATCCCCAGTCGGGAGGCACGGTGTGCGGGAAAAATCACACTCGATGTGGTATTCGGCACCTCGGAGAATTATAGGTCTGAAGAAATCACGTTCCAAGTGGCCCCGTTCAGCAGCGGATACCACACCCTTTTAGGGCGGGACGCATTCACGAGCTTTCAAGCTATACCCCATTACAGGTACATGAAGCTTAAAATGCCCGGACCCAATGGAATCATCACTCTAGCTAGTGATCCGGACGTCGCGCTCCGCGCCGAAAATAAAACCGCCGCACTAGCCCTGGAAGCATTATCCGAAGCCCTAGCGGCCGAGGAACTAACAACGCTGCACGCCATAGTGGATAGGGACGACGTGATACTCGACAAACGACCCAACTCCACCTCATTCAAGCCCGCAGACGAGATAGTCAAATTCCAGGTCCATCCAACGGACCCCATGAAGATAGCTTCCATCGGGACACAGTTGAGGCCCACAATGAATGCCGCACTATGAGACTTCCTACGTGAGAATTGGGACATTTTCGCCTGGCATCCTTCAGACATGCCGGGCATCCCACGCAGGCTGGCCGAACACAGCCTCAATATACTGAAAGGATACAAGCTAGTCAAATAGACTCTTAGGCGCTTCTCAGAGCCTAAACGACAAGCCATGGGAGAAGAGCTAGCCAAGCTACTTGAGCCTGGATTCATCAGAGATATAAAACATCCGGATTGGCTGGCAAATCTGGTGATGGTACCAAAGAAGGAAAAATCCTGGCGCCTATGCATCGATTTCAAAGACCTCAACAAGGCCTGCCCAAAGGATCCCTTCCCTCTCCCTCGCATCGACCAAATCATCGACGCTACCACAGGACACGACTCACTATGTTTCCTCGACGCATACTCCGGATAACATCAAATAAAGATGGCAGAGTCCCACCAAGCTACAACGGCCTTCATAATGCCATATGGTCCCTTCTGTTTCAACACTATGCCTTTCGGACTCAAAAATGCCAGCGCAACCTATCAACGCATGATTCAAACATGCCTGGAGAAGCAAATCGGCAAAACAGTGGAGGCATATGTGGACGACGTGGTCATAAAAACAAGACACATCAAAATCTTAATAGATGACCCAAGACTTATGTTCAACAACCTCCGAACATACGACATCAAGCTCAACCCGGAAAAATGTGTTTTCGACGTACCCTCCGGGAAGTTGCTCAGCTTCATCGTTTCCAACAGAGGAATCGAAGCAAATCTGGCAAAAATCCAAGCTCTGTCAAAGTTGGCTATCCCAACAGACCTCAATCATATCCAGAAACTAGCTGCATGCGTGGCTGCCTTAAGCCGCTTTATCTCCCGATTAGGAGAAAAGGCACTACCTCTTTACCGCCTTCTTCGACGCACCGAACACTTCGTGTGGACGGAGGCAGCCGCGGCCGGACTGGATGAAATAAAGACCCTATTGGCCAGCAATCTAGTCCTGACAGCGCCAAAAATTGGCGAACCTATGCTATTGTACATAGCTGCAACACATCAAGTTGTAAGCGCGGTGCTCGTTGTCGAACGAGAAGCAGACGGATACAAGTTCCCGCACCAAAAGCCGGTATATTACGTGTCCACTGTCCTCACCCCATGCAAATCCCGATACCCACACTATCAAAAGATAGCGTACGCGGTCTTCATGGCATCCCGGAAGCTACGACACTGCTATCAGGAGTGTTCAATTATGGTGGCCTCCGAAGTACCACTAAACGACATAATAAACAACCGCGATGCCACTGGACGGATTGCTAAATGGGCCATCGAGCTCCTTCCGTTCGACATAACATACAAACCACGATGGGCCATTAAGTCGCAAGTATTGGCTGACTTTGTGGCCGAATGGAACGAAGCCGAACTCCCTAAAGAGTACGGCGCTTACTCCAATTGGATCATGCACTTCGACGGTTCTAAAATGCTGGCCGGATTGGGAGCGGGTGTAGTCCTAACATCCCCCACCGGAGACACGGTCCAATACGTACTCCAAATATTATACACAGACTCCAACAACGTAGCCGAATACGAGGCTTTGTTGCATGGTCTCCTAATGGCAGTCTCTATGGGCATTCAATGCCTGGAAGTGCGTGGGGACTCAAACCTCGCAATATCACAAATAAATGGAGATTTTGATGCCAAGGATCTGAAAATGGCGGCCTACCGCAATGCCGTCCTCAAAATGTCAGCTTGGTTCGAGGGGCTCGAATTCCACCATGTGGCTCGAGAAAACAACCAAGCGGCGGATATCCTCGCCCGCATCGGCGCTAAGCGCGACCCTGTCCCACCTAATATATTCTTGGAAAGGTTGTTCAAGCCATCCATGATATGGGAAGGGAAGTCCGACAATACTAGTCCGGCTCCGAATATAACCCCAGATTCCGAACCATCCACGTAATTTGGGGCTCCGCCACTGAAATAACACCTTCAGCCCATGAAATCATGGCTGTAATCGCCCCGTGGACCGAGCCTTTCTTGGCCTACCTCAATAGGCAGGAGCTCCCCGAGGACCAAAATGAAGCACATTGTATTGTGCGACGTTCCAAGGCCTACAAAGTCCATGAGGGAGAACTCTTTAAGAAAAGTGCCACCGGAGTGCTCCAAAGATGCATCTCCGAAGAGGAAGGGCGACAACTCTTGGCTGAAATCCATGCCAGACTCGACGGGCACCACATTGTAGCTTGGGCACTTGTCAGCAAAAGCCTTATGTACAGGTTTTTATTAGCCGACAGGCCGGGCAGATGCACAGGACCTTGTCCAACACTGCGTCGGTTGCCAGCTCTTTGCCAATCAGAGCCATATGCCCCCTACCGCTCTCCAAACAATCCCCATAACTTGCCCCTTCGCGGTCTGGGGGTTGGATATGGTCAGACCACTTAAAGGGGGAAGCCATAAGAAAAAATACTTACTGGTCATGGTAGACAAGTTCACCAAATGGATAGAAGCCAAACTAGTTAAAATGGCCGAATCTGGACCAATGATAGACTTCATATTAGGGGTTGTACACCGTTACGGTGTCCCCCACAGCATCATCACTGACAATGGCTCAAACTTCACAGCCGATGAAGTGAAAACTTGGTGCGGCAACATGGGCATTAAGCTCAATTACGCCTCCGTCTACCATCCCCAAACAAACAGCTAGGTCGAAAGTGCAAATGGTCTCATCATGAGCGGCATCAAACCCAGACTAGTGCGATCCTTCACAGAATCAGACACGCACTGGGTCGAGGAGCTCGACTCTGTACTCTGGGCGCTATGGACCACACCGAATCGCACCACCGGATACACACCATTTTTTATGGTGTACGGCGCAGAAGTAGTACTACCCTGCGACATAATCCATGACTCACCTCGCGTGCGCATGTACGAAGAGAAGGAAGCCGAGTTAGATCGACAGGACAACTTAGATGCCCTGGAGGAGGAGCGCGGCGTCGCATAATCCCGTTCCGCATTCTATCAGCAGCAGGATCAAAGGTATCAAAGTAGAGAAGTGCGGGCCAAAACTTATAATGTTGGCAAACTCGTTCTACGCCTACCGAAGAAGAAGAAGGACAAGCTCAAACCCAAGTGGGAGGGTCCCTTCATTATTGATAAAGTTCTCACCAGAGGAGCGTACCGCCTGCGTAATGCATCCGATAACAGACTCGAACCGAACCCATGGAACGCGGCCAGACTCCGGAGATTCTATGCCTAGTGCCGAACTCAGTGTTCTTCTCCTTACCCCCGCTCTTTTAATTATGTTCCTCCCTTTTTTCCTTTCTCGCCCTTTTTTCCTTCTTCACAAAAAGTATTCAATACAGTGCGGATGCTCGAATCACTCCGGCCGCACTATGTGTGCTCACCATACCTGGGGGCTTCCTATACGGAAGCTAAATATAACTACTTTAATGGCTTCTCGCCAGCCACATATGCGTTATTTTTCCATATGTGCCTTTTCTTCACCATTATGTGCATTGATATGACTTAAGATGTGGCCATGCTGGGTTGCCTGGCTCTTGTGTTTATGCCCTATGTTCCCGTTAATTCGGCTAGGGCATAAGGGGAGCACCTCTGCGATTGTTACTGCCGGTTCAGCCGGATGTGTACCTCAGACTGGGTGAAGCCGAAAGCTAGCGTTCTTAAGGGAATATTCGGTCGGTGAACAAAAGACGTTTCTTTCGTTTATTACAACGTGAATCCCCAGATGTTTTGTATCCTGCATTTTTGTTCGCAGTTCAGACATGTACATAGATGCATGCGTACCCAGGGAAAGGAACCCCTAACGGAACTATTCTCCCTGGAAGATGTTTCTTACTACCCATGTAATATAACATAACTAGTTGGGTACTTGTCTGTTCAAGCACTTATGACCCCTACGCCTGGTTTCCACGCATACCCCGGTTTTGCATAACTAAGCAGGTATTCGGATACACCCCGGACTATCGGATCCGGGGGCTGAAGCGGAAAGGTCCGCCATGATAAAAGATTTTTAATCCGGCTAGGGACTACATATGTCCATTGAATTACATAGTCACTTGGACTGGCTATATTCTTCCTCTATACCATCCAACAGGCTATCTAGCTTGCAATCCTGTTGGGAATATTTTGCGACTAGCGCTACCTGGTCATACACCAGACTCACGGGAATCTCTTGCCCATCTGGCCCCGCCGGTCCGACTTCGGCCATATGGTTCGGGTTAAGCTTGGTGTAGCGCGTCTTCACCATGGCCCAGGCTTCCCTTGCACCTTTGTCGGCAGGCTGATACCTTACACAACCGGAAGTACCATCGTGCTCCTTGGAGCATATCCACGAGCTCCCCCATGCCTCCTGGAAGGGAAGTGGCTAGCCACAAGGCCTGGGTAATACCCTGCATCACCTGCTGAACTCGTTCGTGCAGCTGTGAGAGATCTTGCAGTAAATCGCCTATGGACCCGGGCATCTCCTCTTCAGGACAGCCCCTCAGCATACCTATGGGTATAAACTCTTTTAAAAATGCTCCCTCGCCGAACTGTACTGCAGTTCGTTTAGGCACTTACCATAAATGCCATGACGAAGCCTCCTGTTCTCCTTTACGGAGTCCGCCAGCTGAGCTCGAACATCTGCTAATTCGACGCCCAGCCGGACATTGGCATCTTGGAGATTGTTTTTCTCCTGCCTAATGTGCGTAAGAACACGCTCGCCAGCTTTTAGCTGTCTTTGGAGATGCGACTCGCTATCTCTCACGATCTCCGGATTCTCCCCAGGATTGTCTGTAGAATTTTCTGTTATACTTACAAAGCAAGCCAATTACTAACTGGTATATTTCCTTAAAATCTCATTATTGAGACGAATGTTACTAGGTGAGGCCTTCTGGGATTCCTCTAGTTTGGCAACCGCGGCCCTCAGCTGGGTCTTGCATTCCTCCAGCTCTTGAGACAAATGGGTATTCTTCTCTACAAGAACTTGTGCATAAAATGATCCTTAAATGGGTTGTTCCAACCGTTTCAAGTCTCAGGGGCTACTGCTATACATGCTTATCAAATTTTCTTACCCGTATATCTTTCGCATACTGGTCCGTCGCTCGGGTGAGCCCGCCTTGAGCAGCTTGTATGTATGCGTCTCTCGAATTGAAAGCATTGAATGCCTCTTCAGAAAAGATGCCATTGCAAAGTACGGCCCGTCGGCGCTGGTGATTCATGGCACTCTCTACTTCGGAATTTGTGGCGGAGAGCATATCCGCATCCTCTATCGGAGAACAATTCTTCATCGGCCCCGCATTGGCCTCCTCTCTCGAAGCCGGTTCTGGAATCCGGCTGGTAGAGGCGTGACCGGTAGGATCTCCGGATATAGTCCGGTGACTCCCCTTTCTGCCAGGACACAAAGGACACTGTTACATTTCAAACACGATAATCACAGAGCAGGTTTAACTATACCTTTGTAACGGCATTTCGGCCCTAACCACCTTCCTATTAAGCCTGCCTGGTCCGGACGCCCTTTGCTGACGAGCCCCCAGGGGATCGGCGCCGTGTTCCGATGGTCGTCTCTATAAAAATGCGATATTTTACGCATAAGGCATGTTATAAGAAAGAAGTCCTCTTCGGAGGATAAGGCTTCGGCTTTGCTTACACACGACACAGGTAGCAGTCCAGGATAGTCGGTGATAATAGCCACCGAGGCGCCATTGCAGCCGGCCTGATAAAATGTCCCGTCGACAAGCTCCACAGATATATCGGGATCTTCTTCCAGTCCTGGACAAAGTCCCTCCCTGGGTCCTCTGGCTGCGGGGAGGGGCTGCTGAATCCTTCCGCGACCCTCCTCAGTTCCTGCTCAGAAATGTCAAGGTAAATGATTGTGATGAAGGGCGCAAGAATGGATAGAGTGGGGTAAAGAGTGACGACTTACCCAGCTTGGGGGTTGTACATGGAAAATCCACCCCGCGGTTTAATACAAAGGAATTCTTCTTCTCCTCCTTTATACAAATTGGACAGTATCCTCGCCAGAGCAGTGGCAGAGCCCGGGCCTTTACGACCACAACGGGCGGCATCGTCTTCACTGTTGAAGTGCCACATGGGCTTCCCCCGATATTGAAGTGGCTGCACCCCCCGCATTATGCATATTGATATAACCTCGACTATTGTCAGTCCTGATTTGGCCAATGTCTTTATCCTGCTCATCAGGAAGTGGACTTCTCTGGTATCTTCCTCCCGGGAGCTCCGAGGGCGCCAACTTCGGCGTTTCTTCAGCGGAGCGTTATTAAACTCAGGGAGGCCCGTCTGGACTGGATCCGGAAGGGGAACGTCATCGACATAAAACCACTCCGAGGGCCAGTTTTCAGATGCCTTCTTGGGAGTACCAGACAGGTATCCGGTCTCGGCGACGCGCCATATTTCGGCTCCGCCCACTTGACATATGGATTCCCCCTGATTGCGAGGGATGAGGCAGAATAACTTCTTCCATAACTCAAAGTGAGCCTCGCAGCCCAGAAATAATTCACAAAGGGCAACGTATCCCGCGATGTGCAGCACGGAGGCAGGGGTGAAGTTGTGCAACTGGAGGCCATAGAACTCTAGTAGCCCGCGAAGGAATGGGTGGATTGGAAACCCGACGCCTCTTAGCAAATATGAGATGAGGCATACTCGCTCCCCCTGAGATGGGTTAGGAGATCTCTCCGCTTGCTCCCCACCATTATAGGTGGTCAGTCCGGCTCGGACGGGGACCATGAACGCTGGTGGAAGAAACCCTTGGGTCTGCAGCTCTACTAAATGGCTGTGGGGAACAGAACACTCTTCCCAATCACCTGGCTCAGAGCTAAGGGGCGAGAAGAGGAGCCGCGGTGACTGGCCATGTTGGAAGGGTTTTCTCCGGATGCGCTCTATTGGATGCTTGCTCAAGGGAAGAAGGTGAGATTTGAATCTGAGGATCCTCGTCTCTTCAAATAGATGGTTTGCCTGCAGGGCCGGGGTGGCAAATGAAAAAATGCCTCGGCTCCTTGTATTCGCTCGACATGTAAAGATGGCCATTATTGAAGCACAAAAGCCGAGGAGTACAACATTGATGGGAAGCCGGACACTGTTCGTTACAACAGGTACTTTGGAGTATTCAGATATGGAACCCGCCGTGCAATGCCGAAGACAATCTACGCGCCGGACTCATCGTCATTGAAGCCTGGTTCAGGGGCTACTGAGGGAGTCCTGGATTAGGGGGTATCCGGATAGCCGGACTATATACCTTGGCCGGACTGTTGAACTGTGAAGATACAAGACTCAAGACTTCGTCCCGTGTTCGGATGGGACTCTCCTTTGCGTGGAAGACAAGCTTGGCGATCCGGATGTTAGATCTCCTTCTTTGTAACCGACTCTGTGTAAACCCTAGCCCCCTTCGGTGTCTATATAAACCGGAAGGTTTAGTCCATAGAGGGGCAATCATAATCATCATAGGCTAGCTTCTAGGGTTTAGCCTCTATGATCTCGTGGTAGATCAACTCTTGTAATACTCATATCATCAAGATCAATCAAGCAGGAAGTAGGGTTTTACCTCCCTCAAGAGGGCCTGAACCTGGGTAAAACATCGTGTCCCTTGCTTCATGTTACCATTAGCCTTAGACGCACAGATCGGGACCCCCTACCCGAGATCCACCGGTTTTGACACTGACAGGGAGTGATGGCAGTATCTGTGGGAGTAAAAACACAGTCTTTAGAAAAGGTCGTGCTACCTGTCGATGCAGATATAACCACGATTGTACTTGCCCAAGAACCAGCCCCACCACACATAACCCACACTCATGCAGATTGTACCCCTACCCAGTTGGATAGAGAACCAGCTACACCCCTTCTAACCCCAACCCCAGCAGATAGACACCCAGTTCCCGTTGACATATCACCGTCTCCACCACAAAGCACCCAAACATGAGCAGTTAGTAAGGCAATTGCAGTGTCCAAAGCATGAGGACTACCACTCCGAACCCCAACTCAACGCTTAAAGCAGAAGAAGAATTGTTCTCAGGTCAGATTCCGTAGCTATGGTTCATACTACTTTGCTCTTGCATCACTGTATTTACTCATACCAATTAATTTCAAATTTGAAGGATGCAATTGAAACTCCAATGGCACAACAGGTATGTTTTAAACCTGTTTCTTCAACATATTTGGCTATTTGCTATTGTAACTTGCTCTATGTTGATTTAAGTTTCAATTGAATAAACAGTTATGTTCTCATGCCATGCACATTACAAGTGTTGTTATTGCTGTGTAGTTCCCCACACTTATATTCTGTCTATGCTGCTTTGTATTAAATAGATATGACTCGAACTATATCCATCTTGATTTGGCAATATAAACTAGAATAATATAGACCATACAGTGACCAAACTACATAGATATATGTTTGTTTCATGCTGTTATCCTGTCCACCTTACTATTGAACTGGTTTACCAAAATGAGTTTCATATACTACATTGTAAACCTGTGATGTGTTTGTTTGTTTCTCTTATAGAACCCGGATAAAATATTGGATAAGAGTACCCCGTTATGCAATGGTAAAGGAAGTAATGCAGATAAGGTTCAAGATAGTGAGACATCCTTGTTGGTCTCCAAGAAAGCTGATAAAAACTATATTGAAGACACTGAGACAACCCCAAAGTCATGTCTTGATGTAGTGTTCGAGTTACTGGCTACTACTGCTGGCACCATCTCTTCAAACTTGGTGCCTGAATCAGTTCGACTTCTTGAGTCTCAACTTAAAGTTGAAAGACATCGATCAGATGTTATGCGACAGGAAGCAGAAGGACTGAGGAAATCCCTGCAGAATTCAGATGCATACTTTCTGGTGCAACAGCAAGTGCTGGAGGACTTAAGCGCCAAACAGGACAAAGTTAATAAGCTTGATAAGCATCTTGCCAGCTTTATGGGTACCCAGGATATTGTTTCTTGAGATCTTCTTAAGTGGTTTTAGTTCTGGACTTGTTTTGCTGCGGTGTTTATATGCTGCCATGTTCCCTATATTTGCACTGGTGGTGAACTTTGATGCCTAGTGGATGGAATATGTGTAATAGCCATGATAGCCTAGCATAAGTTGCTTGCTTATTTATTTCCTTATTGTTTTGTTTATTTCTTTTCCGTGGTTTGCTAATGGCCGCAATAACCTATTTTTTAAAAGTAGGCCACAATAACCATGGGCTACATATTTACTGTAGTTACCATTTCCCTCCTACGGGCTGTAGAAACAATGGGCCTTCTACGTGTCGTAGACACAATGGGCCTTCTATGGGCCGTATCATCAATGGGCCTTGTACGAGCCATATGATCGGTTGGCCAAACATGGGCCAATAACAGACCGCATTATGGCCGTAAACGGGCTAGAGTTGGAATCGTCTACTCATGGGCCGACCATAACGGGCCATCGTTAATCGGTTGTATTTGATGACACTATGAAAACGGCTGAACGTATTAACGGGCCACAAAACGGGCCGACTGTAACTTCGGGCTAAATTTAGCCCACAAGCAGAATATGACAGTAACGGGCCGTAAGTAAACGAATGCTGGAAATGAGCCCAAGAGTAAACGGGCTCTGAGAAGGCCGAAAGATAACATGGGCTGGAAACGGCCCAACGGAATAACGGGCCGTTAATGGGTATAAAGTGATACACTGTTCATTACGGGCCAGTTTCACCACGGGCCGTTAATGGGTATAAAGTGATACACTGTTCACTGCGGGCCAGTTTCACCACGGGCCGTTAATGGGCCAAGAGTTACAAAGGGCCTCATATGGGCCGAAAGACGTCATGGGCCATACATGGGCCAGAAGTGAAAATAGGCTGGAATCATATTGGATGGCCCAGATGATGCTACTGGGCCTAATTTGGATAGGGCATAACGGGCCTTGGGTTAGCGAGCTGTAAATGGGCTATATGCGAACATGCCGTTAACAGGCTTTCCATGGGCCGGCCCGCCACCTTTTGACCAAGTCAAATGGGTCGGCCTTTTCATAGGAATGGGCCTCTATTGGGTCGTGCCACATGTCAATGTATCATAGGCGCCTTCTGTCCAATGAGTGGATGACATCTGTCCCAACGATGAGCCGACACGTGTTTCCTCCAGCCAATGATGATTTTACACGTGGAAAATCCCCTTTGGTCGGGGCTGTTAACGGGTTATCGGATCCAAAACCTGACCCGATAGCTTAACGATGTTCCATTACGGTGGATGCCACGTGTTGGTCACCCTTGACGAAAGCCCTTCTGTGACGCACGATTTATCATCATGGAAGTGGACACTTCCATGATGATAATATTGGTAATGTCATGGAACACTTCTACGACAGCACAGGTATGACTATCTTGATTCTGTCATAAAATCATCATGGATGTACATGCATGAAAAAAAACGCGACCTACTGTACAAACACGTATCATCACGGAAGTGTATTTTTTTGTAGTGATTCTGGCCCGTTTTGTGGACTATTACTCACTTTTTTGGGGTCCCGGAGTGATTTCCACGATTGACGAACCCTGCGGTGCGCTTACGTGTTGTTCATCCACAATCACAATTGTGGCTAATTCTGGTCCATTTCGTGGACTATTACTCACCGTTTTGGGGTCCCAAAGCGATTTCCATGATTGACGATCCCCGAGGTGCGTTTACGTGTCCGTCATCAACACTCATAGTTTTGGCCAATTCTGACCCGTTTCGTGGACTATTACTCACCGTTTTGGGGTCCCAAAGCAATTTCCATGGTTGTCGAACCCCAAGGTGTGTTTACGTGTCGATCATCAACACTCACAGTTTTGGCCAGGGTACATAGACACACTCTCCCCCTCTTGTTGCTATGCATCTCCTAGATAGATCTTGCGTGGGCATAGGACATTTTTGAATTTGCATACTACGTTCCCCAATAGTTCACTTTGTGCATGTCGTGTTGTTCTGATAGTATCATGCTCATGATTACTTTAACCTACTAATGCCATGTTGTTGTTTGTCTTGACTGCTTTTGGTCATTGTGAGCTTGCAAGTGCATTCAATGTACAGACCTGACGTGTCATGCTAGTTTGCAGATCGTTCCTGGTTTGCTTGCTTGATTGGTGTGGTTCCTGTGTTCGCGAGCTAGGATAAACATTCCAGCCAGAGTCCCTGCGGATTGGAGTCCATCATCATTGTTAGCTGTTCTGCTGCTAGTAGAGGTTCCGCTACCTCAAGTTGTTATGTTGCTTTCATAGAGCAACTGTGGTTGGCGTAGCGTCACCGTGCCGACGTTATTCATTGTAATATTGGAGACTTGTATTCGTCTTCGTGTTGTAACAGAGAGCTGATTTGTTATATGCTAAGCAGTGCCGTATGCCAGAAGACTTATCCTCGATCTCTGGTCTGAAATACGGGTCGTTCCACTTTCTCTGAGCCGGGGTGCCACATAAGTGGGACCCGGGCTGGCAATAATAGCAGCGGTTGCTACAGACCCGCACTACTGCTAATGGGCTTAGTAGTAGCGCCTATTTTTGGACTGCGCTACTACTATACCTAGGTTGTTGGCAGAGTTGTGGTTGTAATAGCCGTAGCGCATTCTCTAGGGGACGCGCTACTGCTAAGAACTTAGCAGTAGCGTCATTCTTTGCAACACACTAGTGTTAAGTAGTGTTAAGTAGCAGTAGCACCGATCATTAACCACCGGTACCGATAAGCCACCACGTATAAGGTTTTCCCTAGTAGTGTATGTACTTGTTCGATGGGTGCATTTATGGACATAATTTAATTTTGTATCATGTAAATTGTAAAATCCTAGTCATAAGAACTAAATCTATAATATATTATTTTTTCATGATATGACCAAATTATATTTAATTCTTTTCTAAACTATATTAAATTTCTAGTCCTTCCAATTACAGAAATAATACAACTGCACCATACCTATTTTCTATGTTGGGATGAGTAATACAATTCCAAAACCAGAGAAGATGTACTGACATTATTCAAGGATTATTCATGTTTAATCTCCTTGAGTTTGTTAGTAGTTAAAACTATCTACTCTTGAGAATAGCATTTAAAGTAGGAGTGCCAATTCTAAGAAGATACATTGAGTAGGCCACCCACGTATCATATCAAAATCGTGCAGATTTGTTGAGTCTAAACTAGAAAATTATTATGCTTTCACATTATTTTGACAGAAAGTGCAACCACAAATATTTATTTTCCTAAATTGTAATAAAGTCCCCATAGATAATAGCACTTACCATATAAAAACTAATATGTGTGTGACCGCTTAACATGCTCAGAACATTGCTTGGGTCGACTATTGTTATCTAGGACGCTAGAGAAACATGGTCAACAATAGTAATGGATCTTGTGGTTCACCAATAGTTTGATGTGATGATCTGATTGACCTAGTTGGAATATGTTGTGATTATGGTTTAGGCATTGTGTCATGTTTATATTTTTAGCAATTGAATTGAGTGTGTGAATGTTTTCCAATGTAGTTTGTATTGAAACACCAGATTTATCGTAATCGTGATATGATTTGAAAATTATGTGTAACATATTTGCTTCCCCACTCGCACGACACATTTGGGAAACATCAAACTCATTTTTCTATCTATAAGCACTTGGGAAAAAATCTATGTTCAGTTAATAGATTCTTGTGAACGTTTGAATTCCAAAGCTAAGTCATTGGTCATCTGGCATGCATTGCTATCAGTGGATTGCGACAAGAAGGTCGTGATCAAGGGGATAAATCATGGGGCATGTGATAATATGAAGGATGGGGGCTCTCTCCCCCTCTCTCCCGGTGGCGTCGGAACGCCGCTAGGGCAATCATCGTGTGACGGCGATCTACACCAACACCTCCGTCATCTTCCCCAACATCTTCATCACCTTCCCTCATCTATATTCTGCGGCCCACTCTCCCACAACCTATTGTACCCTCTAATTGAACATGGTGCTTTATGCTTCATATTATTATCCAATGATGTGTTGCCATCCTATGATGCTTGAGTAGATTTTTGTTGTCCTATCGGTGATTGGTGAATTGCTATGATTGGCTTAATTTGCTTGTGGTTATGTTGTTGTCCTTTGGTGCCCATCATATGAGCGAGCGTGTGGATCACACCATAGGGTTAGTTGTATGTTGATAGGACTATGTATTGGAGGGCAAGGGTGACAGCAGCTTCTTCCTAGCATAGAAATTGATGCATATGGGACTGAAGGGGGACCCATTTATATCTTAATACTATGGTTGGGTTTTACCTTAATGAACTTTAGTAGTTGCCGATGCTTGCTAATAGTTCCAATGTAAGTGCATAAAATTCCAAGTAAGGGACAACATGTTAGCAGTGACACACAAAACTTGCTATCGGTCTAGTAACGTAGTCAATTGCTTTGGGACAATTTCGCAAATCTTTCCACCACTTTTCCACACTCGTTAAACTAACGTAATTCTTTCTTCATCTAAACAACACCTAACTTTTGTATTCACGTTCTTTATTATCTTGCAAACCTATTCCTTTACACCTACAAAGTATTTCTAGTTTCATACTTGTTCTAGGTAAAGCGAACGTTAAGCGTGTGTAGAGTAGTATCGGTGGTCGATAGAACTTGAAGGGAATATAAATTCTACCTTTAGATCCTCGTTGGATTTGACACACTTATTTATCGAGAAAGGCTACAACAGATGCCTATACTTGTGGGTTATCATTAACCCATGGTGGTAGAATGTCGAAGTATTTGGTTCCACACACACCAGATGCGACAAGATTTGCCGATTTTGAAGACCCTCCCATCGGCGTATACAAGGGCATACTCGATGACATAATGTTAGATGAATTTTCCTCGTATGGCTCCAGTACTTCCTACGTTGACTCCATGTGTGGCAAGCTGATGGAGACAAGTAAAGGCAAAACCCCATCAAATCTTCAAAGCTACTTAAAAAACACATCATGTGGTGGCGGGAGCTTGGCATCCACAAATGAGTACCGGGTACAACCCTCAAGTCTATTAACCATTATCATACCCACATTAATGCACCTTCTACACAGATGCTCAGTATAGTTGGTCGTTGTTCTAATTTTCCAGGATTTTCTGGGAACTATAACAACCCCCGACGGTCTTCAATGCAGGTAAACTTGACAGGTATTCTCCATTGGGGTGGAACATCTCATGTCCCACCACGTGTGAACATACCAAGGATCAACCAACTGACGAGCTATGAAACATCATCTAGCGGATTGTTGCTACAAAATCAATTACCACCATTCAATGGCAATACCACATCACTGGCAGGTTTTAATGAACAAATAGTTGCATTCAACATACCTACCAACCCAAGTTCTGTAGAGATGTTGAATGCACACAACACTACTCCAACAAAGGACTAAGTCAATGCAGACCATCTATGGGTAAAATTCTTTACAACAAAGGAATCGATGCACCATGCAACAAATGGAGATGCAATGTAAAAGTAAAACTTTCCATTTCCATTGGGCGGACCATCATGTTCTCCAATTTGTTTCCTAAAAAGAGAAAATCATAGAGGAATGTACAATACATCATGATGGACTTCAGCTAAAGCAATGAGCTTAATTGTCAGCTCTAGGTATTTCTATTTACAATTCATTGGTACTTTTTTATTCTCATGACATATAATTATCGCATGGTGCATTGACTCCTTTCATATCCATTTGTCATGTGTCATGTTGAATAATTTTATCTTCATTTGTCACGTGGCATGCTAGCTCATTTCATCTCTATTTATCGCATGATGCTTTGATTCCTTTCATCCCCTCTATCTTGGGGCACGTTGACTTCTTTCATATCTAATTTTTGGGTGACATGTTAACTTGCTTCATATCCATTGTTTAGGTTTCTGTAAGCATTTTCCCACAATGATAAGAAGCACTACCACATCCTTAAATCATATTAATAAGATTAAAAATACCATATGCTTGTATTTTACAACAAATTATTCATGTGCATAAATAATGTGAGCTCCATGGATCATAGCATATCATTGCTCTCTAATATCACATGCTTTTAGTTCACACCAGGCCAATGACACTTGACACAAAGGAATCAACCAATTTAGACAAATGGGGTGTAGGAAAACAAATATGGGAGAGTAGGGTTTGTTCTTACAGATCTCAAAAAGGGGGATAGAAATTGAAGGTGAAGCTAGAACAGATTAAGAATGAGGGGAGACAATCTAGTGTTTTTCGTTTTCTTATGTATTTCACTTATGCCCTACACATACATGATTCATAGTAACACTGCATCGATAACACAAGAGAATTTATCCTTAGGCTAAAGCCCATCACATACATATGACATATCCCAAGGAAATGCTAGCACTTTTTTTTATCAACATGCTAGAATAAAATAGAGTTCTTAATTCTACATTACAAAGAAACAATAAACAACATAGAATCATTTTATTCTATTTGAGAAACATTGAAAAGTCAAAACCATCTAGGGATTCTATCAAACAACACATGGACCACACTACTAGGAAAAGACTTATAGGTGGCCTCAAATTAGTGGTGGGTGTCGCAACGAATCCACCACAGCTATTTTGGAGAAAAACAATCTAGTGACGGGTGTGGGCGTAAATTACGACCCGCCAGTCCTAAACTTTTCTAAATTTGCTCATGGTCCAAAAATAGCAGTGGCGGGCAAGTACGAAGGGCCCGCCACTATTGTGTCATGTAGTAGTGACGGGAGAAAAAAGTGCCCATCATCGCATTATTTGGGCGACCCGTGTCACTTTTTTTTAAAAGTTTCCAAGAGTTTGCAGTGATGGACCCTTGGTGCCGCCCACCACACATAATTTAAGTCACAAAAATCCTTACAAATCAAACTTCCTAAACCTAGAATAGTCTCAAAATTGTACATGGGGCTTCCAAATGTGTGTATTACACATGAGAAAATTTACTCGTGAACATTCAAAATTTATTAAAACTTTTAAACAAAATTTCTTAATTTGTTTAAAAAATGGGCTTATTGGCCCTGGGCTCCAAATGCCTCACTCATTAAGCGAAACATCTATTAGTTTATATAATATGACAGCGTGATGCAGTTAGTGAGATAATGAGCATACACTTTTGGTGCATCAGAACAAATTCTTGATAGTTGGTGTGAAGGCATTCATTTGAGATATGACCTTGTGAAGGCATTAATCTGAGATAGACCTGAACAACGCGAAAGCCCTTTTTGAATACAATTGATATATATCATGTAGCTCCAACATTAGGTGAGAACACAAAAAAAAAAGCAAGAACATAGACTGGGTCATGGGCCATGCCACGAACAGACATGTTAACATTTGAGAACGCAATTGAAACAAAAAGGAAAATTTGATGTAGGGGAAAGAAAATAAAAACGGCAGAAACTATGGATATCCATTGCCTGGACCACGAGAAATCCACACCTTCGATCTATGTAGTTCTTTCTCTCTTCTTTTTAAAGATATTTCGTAGGGACCATATTTTCACCGTCGAGATGATGAAGCCACTCTCTCTCCGTTCCCGGTCAAAGGAAGTAAAGACACCAAAACAAAGCAAGAGACTGACTACTCTCCTTTGTAATTCAGATGATATCTTCGTACTCTAACATTTGGTAAGAAAACAACAAAACAAAAGCAAAAAAATAGCAACACAACCCAAGGTTTTGCTTTCCTCTTTTGGTAGGAACCATGGGCCGATGGCGCAAGCAGACATCGCCAAAACAAATACAGTAGCTAGAGAAATTATGAAGTAGAAAGTGTTTGACCTCTGGACCCCAAGACTTCCACTCCTTCCCCCGACCCATCTCCACCTACAAATAGTCCATCCTCCAGCCCTTGTCGCCACTGCAGTCCTGCTCTCCTCTAAAATCTGCAGTTCTGCAGTTCTGTTCTGCCTGCAGCGAGGAAGCCACTGAAGGAGGTGGGAAAGGTGAGATCTATCTAAATATCTAATAGATGTTTTTGGGTTGTGTTCTTATGGAGTATATTGCTGCGAGGTTTAGTCCCCGTTGTTTCTTAATCGGTGTTTTCTTGATGGTGTTTGCTTTGGAAGGTGGGAAAAAGTTGGGAAAACATGGCCGCGATCGGTGGGGACCAAAGGCAGATGATGGAGGATGCGGCAAAGGACAAGTTCCCGGAGGGGTTGCGCGTGCTCACGGTGGACGACGACCATGCCTACCTCAAGGTACTATAGTTCCTCCTGCGCCGCTGGAAGTACCAGCGTGAGTCTCTTGATCTCTCCACTTCGCCATGGTCCATTAGAATCGGAGCCTTTTTATTTCTCTGAATAATGCTCATTGCTATGCAGCAACGATGGTGATGGATGCCAAGACGGCGCTGAAGATGCTCAGGGCGGAGAAGGAGCAGTTCCACCTGGTCATCACCGATGTGCGCATGCCGGACATGGATGGCTTCAAGCTCCTTGAGCTCATCGGCCTCGATATGGATCTGCCCGTCATCAGTACACTCACTACTCAACCCGAAGTCCTAATTCTATTTTTGCATGTACAATTGTTTTTAAGGAGTACTTTTACTCCTGAATCTTCAAGATACACTGAAAGGATATTTATTCCTTTAATTGGGAAGCATGTGAGATCCTATACTTTTAGGATGATTTTATGAAATCACATACAGATGCACATCATGCGCACACTATTTTGAACTTGGGCTTTGAGAAAATCTAAAGAGTAGGGTCCCCAGCCTAAACCAGCTGGATCCCATCTAACCATTCATCCGCTCGATCGGATGGCCAGTGGGCAGTGGGGTAGCAGAGGGGAGATGGATCGGCACATGAGTTAAGTGGGGGTGTGGGATCCAGATCTCATCTAACCGTTCATCCTTTTGATTGGATGGCCAGCGGGGCGGGTAGCAGAACTGAGGTGGATCGACACATGAGTTAGGAGGGGGAGCGCAGGATCCATACATAGTGGTGTCGGTTCCTCGCCCGAACTAATGGGATCCAATCTAACCATACATCCATCAGATCGAATGGCTAGTGGGGGAGGGGAACGAACGTGGATAGGTTAGCACGGGAGTTATGAGATGATTTCAATAATTGTGTTGATTGTGTTTAGTATGCTCGAGACATGGTCATGTATTCCAAATAATTAAGCAAGAAGATGTGTTTTTCCATGGGAACCATGAATTAAAATCGCGGGAGAAACGATTTCGCGGCGGCCTCTCCCAACAGCTATAGCGGCCGCTGTAGCGGGCAATAGCGGCAAATATCGGAAAATTTTCTGGTGGGAGAGATGATTTCTGGAGGGTCTTGCTGATTTTTGAGCCATGTAGAGGGATATGTGTAGGTTTTCGCGGCAACAACCATAGCATAGCGGTGAGACTCCCGTGCAGCTATAGCGCAGCTATCACGGCTATTTCGCGGGCTATTTTAATCTATGATAAGAACTGCTTCTATTTTCGATCAATTTATCACCCAATTGCATTCGAAGATGTCCTCTGCATTCTATATACATTTGTTTTTACAAATTTAATAATTAATGCGGAAGTCTAGAGTTCATTATCATGCATACGATATATATGGGTAATCGAGCTTAATAAGAGTAATTATCACTCCAATGTAATGTAGACCCCACTATGTATTTGTTTGATGGGTGCATTTATGGACATAATTTAATTGTGTATCATAAAAATTGTAAAATCCTAGTCATAAGAATTAAATCTATAATATATTCTTTTTTAGTGATCTGACCAAATTATATTTAATTGTTTTCTAAACTATCTTAAATTTCTAGTCCTTCCAATTACAGAAATTATACAATTGCACCATACCTGTTTTCTATGGTGGCATGAGTAATACAATTCCAAAAACAGAGAAGTTGTACTGGAATTATTCAAGGATTATTCATCTTTAATCTCATTGAGTTTGTTAGTAGTTAAAACTATCTACTCTTAAGAATAGCATATAAAGTAGGAGTGTCACTTCTAAGAAGATACATTGAGTAGGTCACCCATGTATCATATCAAAATCGTGCAGATTAGTTGAGCTAAACTAGAAAACTATTATGCTGTCACATTATTTTTGACAGAAAGTGCAACCAAAAATATTTATTTTCCTAAATTGTAATAAAATGCACATAGATAATACTGCTTACCATACAAAAACAAATATGTGTGACCACTTACCATGCTCAGAACATTGCTTGGATCGGCAACTGTTATCTAGTACGCTAGAGAAACATGGTCAACAATAGTAATTGATCTTGTGGTTCACCAATAGTTTGATGTGATGATCTGATTTACCTAGTTGGAACATGTTGAGATGATGGTTTAGGCATTGTGTTACTCTTATTTTTTTAGCCATTATATTGAGTGTATGAATGTTTTCCCATTTAGTTTGCATTGAAACATCGTATTTATTGTAGTTGTGATGTCATTTGAAAATCATGTGTAACATATTTGCTTCCTCACTTGCACGACACGTTGTAAAACATCAAACTCATTTTTGTGTCTATAAGCACTTAGACAAAATTTATGTTCAGTTAATAGATTTTTGTGAACGTTTGAATTCCAAAGCTAAGCCATTGGTCCTATGGCATGCAGTGCTATCAGTGGATTGCGACAAGAAGGCCATGATGAAGGGGATAAATCATGGGGTGTGTGACTTTCTGATGAAGCCAGTGCATACCAACGAGCTAAAAAACATATGGCAGCATGTTGAAAGTAGGAGAAGATGCCAAGCAATAAGCCACATGAGTAGAGATAATGATGATGACCAGAGAGTACATCCTAAGACGCTTGCCAAGAATAAGGACTCCAAGAGTAAGAGAAATGAAAAAGATGGTTCTAACGAGAACAAAGAGAGCACTCGTGCATCCACTACCTAGAAGAATACAAGGGTGAAATGGACAATTGAGCTTCATAACAAGTTTCTAGAAGCTATCAACCAGATTAGCATTGATAGTAAGACACCATATTTTCTGCCTCATTCATTGACACAACACTTGTGGTTATTTGGTATTTATCATTAACAAATATTTTGATGGCATTTTTGTGGAGGCTGCTCCAAACAAGATACTGGAGCTGATGAATGTGGATTGCCTCACTAGACATAATATTGCGAGTCATCTACAGGTTTATTTTTTATCCTCATGCTTAATTTCGATGTTTGCGTTACTATTATTAATAGTCTAACATTTTTTCATATATCAGTACAAGCTTTTATTTTGTGGGAACATAACAATCATACCTTTAGTAATGGACGGATCACGAACATGTGTGTGATTGTAATTCCTTTTGTCCCTGGAAATGTAAGACATATCTTGTACAATGCATGACACGCACATTCTATTAGAAGTTGTGCAACACTTTTTGTTCTTTTTGTTCCCACATGTCCACCATTACTTTTTCCCCATGAGCATGCATCTCATACATGGTTATTTTGTCTATTTTATTTCAGAAGTATAGGTTGTACTTGAATAGAGTCAACCCAAATTCACACGGTGATGCAAGTGAAAGACAGAAACTCCTCCATGGTCAATCAGAAGAATTTTATGCATAACCATCGGCATGAAAGATGGCATGTGTCCTCATGTGGCAACCCCTCCTAGAGTCAAAACTATTTCGGTCCAACTAGTCAATTAGGCCAGCTGACGGATAGCCAGAGTAGCTTGTGCATGGGGTCGTTAATCCATGGTGGTAGAATGTCCAAGTATTTGGTTCCACACACACTGGATGCGAGAAGATTTGCTGGTTCCGAAGACGCTCCCATCAGCCTAGACAATGGCATACTCGATGACATAATGTTAGATGAATTTTCCTCATATAGCTCTGGTACTTCCTATGTTGACTCCATGTGTGGCAAGCTGATGGAGACAAGTAAAGGCAAAAACCCATCAAATCATCAAAGTTACTTCACAAACACACCAAGTGGTCGCGGGAGCTTGGCACCCACAAATGAGTATCAGGTGCAACTTCTCGAGTCTATTAACCATTATCATACCCACATGAATGCACCTTATACACATATGCTTGGTATAGTTGGTAGTTTTTCAATTTTCTAGGTTTTGCTAGGAACTATAGTTGGTAGTCTTCAATGCAGGTAAACTTGACTGGTATTCTTCATAGGGGTGGAACATCTCATGTCCCACCACGTGTGAACATACCAAGGATCGACCAACTGACGAACTATGAGACGTCATCTAGCGGATTGTTGCTGCAAAATCAATTGCTACCGTTCATTGGCAACACCACATCAGTGAAGGGTTTTAGTGAAAAAATAGTTCCATTCAACATACCTAACAACCCAAGCTCTGTAGGGATGTTGAATGCGCACAATAGTACTCCAATGGCATCATCTCAGATGTTTGGCGGAGGTAGAATTACTACTGTACGGGAAGGCTTCAATGAGAAAATATCGCCATTCAACATAGCAAGCAACAAGCTCAGTAGGGACAATGCTGAATGGCAATTTTGCACATGGAACTAGTAGCACTTCAAAAACCGAGACTAATGTGGTTAGTTGTGGTAGAACAATTTCTACACTTACCAACCTTCAGACAGATGGTTTCGTCGCATTAACTCCAATGCTTGATGGTGGGGATGCATCTGGCATTCTCCTTGTGCAAGAAAGTATGGTTAATCAACAAGAGCCTAATGATCTACTAAATGACATTAATGCCTTCTCATCAGATGATATTGCCAAACTTCTAAATGATGTAAGAACATTTCTTATTAACATGTATGAAATCTTTGCATATGAATTGTTGAGCTAGACAGGTGTATTCAAATCAATTTTCTTCTCATTGTAGGATTTCATTGGAGAGGACGTTGTCATGGATGGATAGTTTTGCCGGTGAGCACGACCTACTGGGGAGATGTTTTTGTATGTGTGTTGGATAGTTGTTGATTGATTATTCCTTCAATCTTGCACATTGTACCATGAAATTAACTGAATTATTGTTGTCTAGTTA
The DNA here is from genome assembly GCF_018294505.1 of Triticum aestivum. NCBI lineage: Eukaryota > Viridiplantae > Streptophyta > Magnoliopsida > Poales > Poaceae > Triticum > Triticum aestivum. The sequence goes on from NC_057804.1 coordinate 14,500,053, forward strand.
GAAGCACGATTCTGCCGGTGCTTCTATTTTACATCACCTTTAGCTTTTAAGTATGTGTTGTATCTTGAGATAAAATAATGTTATGTTATGCCAGATGTAACTAGTTTTCTTCTATATGATATTAATGCGATGTTGCATCTTTCTCCGAGAAAACATGTAGCATCCTGAGAGAGGCACTATACAGATCTAGATCCTCATATAGTGCATGCATAGTATCATTCCCAATACACCCGCCACAGACATCGTGCATGACATGCACTTTATGAAGATAGAACAGTAGTATCACAACACAATTTCATAACATATCTGCAACATCACCATGTTCAATGCCAGCGGCAGGTCCGAGGAGATTCCCACCGCCGAGTTGCACATCTACCAGTCCCCATCGTCTCTCCAGGGCCAGCCCAATGACCACAATATGGAGGCCGCCCTCTGCCACCTCAGCCTCCTCGACTTCGTGTGGCTCCAACTCTTGGATGGTATCTCCCGACACGACCACATCTTCCACCTTGTCGTCTCCTACCACCTGCAGAGGCAATGGAGCTACTGCTCCTGCGCCTACATCTAGGGTACCCACGTCAATATTGACCACAAGTCCTTTCTCAACAGGCCTCCAACTCCCAACTTGAACCCAGCCGCGGGTACTTGCACCGTCTTGCAATTGATGGAAATGTGTATCCACCCCGAGTTCCATGCCAAAGACATGTTGCCGTCAAATGTGTCAGACGCAATTGAGAAAGCAAAGGTGGGGTTAGCGCAGGCTGGGCGCAGCTGATCTAGGACCTAGTCCGGAATGAGATTCTCGAATTGCCAACAAGGGATGATAAAAATTCATACTTCGGGGTGCATCTTCTCAGACTCATTTGGGTAAAGGATCCGGATGTGTTTGGGATGATGGATAGGATGGTGGACATGATTAAAAAAAGTCATTCAGGAGGAAGTTCAGACGCGGCCAAAGGTATCCAAACTAGTGGGGCCTGGGGATGAAACGTGAACGGTTGTTCATGTTCAATAGCAAAATCCTCTAAAAATAGCAAGCCATGGTGGTACAACTGCTGATGATGTTCAACTACTAGAGATGTCATTTTCTGTTCTTAATTTTCATCAAATGCGTGCACTCCTCTTGATTCTAGAGAAATGCATCGAATGTCACACGCCTCCCTTATATAATCCTTATCCACCATGAATCCTAAGCACCAACCGTTCTCGTGCGCCAATTTGATGGGGCTCCCTCCAAGCTAGCAGCTATCTCCACTCTAGTGGCTCCCTCCATGTGTTGTTCACCATACAACAACAAATCAAGATTCACGCACAATGTCGAGACCAGTAGCGGAGGTGGGTCTAGTGAGTGTTTCTCTGCAGCAATCGAGACCGGCGTGCAGATGTGGATGGCGATGTGCCTGCCTATGGGACTTGAGAAATCTTATCATTGCTCTCACAGGCAAAACTGGCGAGGTCATTTTTCTTTCTCCAATCAGTATCAGGTAGTTTGTCTAGAAATGAAGTTCTTTGGCTGGGGCTTTATATTGTTTTTAAGAATATATCAGATGTGGTGCAACTTAAAGACTTAGGTCTTAAAGACTAATTTCATTGAAGACTTGACATGCAAGCTCCTCCTCTTTACTAGTTGATAAAGGAAAGACAGATTCACCCTGAACCTGAATCTCAATAATCTCTATAGTAGTGTTAACTATTAAGGCTTCAGGATGCTTCTCTCAGTGATGGACAATTATCTACATTTTTAGTTTGCTTTCTCCTAGTTTTTTTGGTAAAAGTAAATGCCTGTGAAAGCTAAGCCTTGGCAAGCTATTAGTTGCCTGATGAGCTAATTGCTAATTTATGATGGTAACCTTTATTGAACCTTTAGATGTTTATACGGCTGAGAGACACTGATGGTTGGTGATTCCAGACTTTGAGAACTTGTAAGGGTCAGCTTCTGCCGATCTATTCGGAGGCATATTGCTGGAATTTTCTCCCTGATTGGGATTCGATCAGATGTGTTATGGATCAAAGGGAGCTACAGTGAGCAAATATAGCTACTGCTCGGTTAAGGAAAGTTGCCATCCATGTCTGAATTCAAGCAAAGCTGCAATTCAGCTCTAGCGCTCGTGTTGTTTTGTGTTGTGTACAGGACAGACATGCCACGTAAATAGGTATGTTCTAGTACTCCCATCACCATTCTGTCCTAGTATAGGTGGTTAGGATACTCGTCTCTCACCTGAGAGACCCGGGTTCAAGTCCCGGCGACAGAAATTTATGTTTTTCCCTCACCTACTCCTTCTCTCTCATCTCTATCGCCGCTTCTGACGGGCCAATGGTAGTTCCAGGTATAGAAAGCGCAATTGAAGACAGAAACAGTTTGGAAAGCACAAGAGTTTTTTCCCCTACGCCGAGTCGGCTAGGGTTTTTCTCCTCTTAAGTGATTCCAATCGCCTTCGAGTCCCAATCGCCGTTACCTTCCCCGATTACTGCAAGCCTCGTTCGCAATAGTCATCCTTGGCAACCACACGGCGGGTCCAGGAATCTGGGATGGCATCTCTCTCCGATGCCAACTCCGCCATGAACGATGGCGATGCCACCGCGGCTGCAAGATCGGATCAGGAGAAGTTCTTTGATCAGCTGGATCTCAACGACAACAATTTTGCTGATGTTGAGATTGATGAGGACGACCCTGTGATCCAGGAAATTGTTCGATTGCTTGCCCTTGCTAGGGTTCATACCAAAAAAACTTCAGCCCTTCGGCCTTCTATAAGGATATGAGGGCTGCATAGAACCCGGCGCAAAGTGTTATATTCCAGCCAGTCGGTCCTAATCGTTTTGTTGTCCAAGCTTCTTGCTTGGGGGATTGGGAACGCATCATGTCTCAAGGTCCATGGTTGTTTCGTAACTTGGCGGTGCTATTGTGACCGTGTGATGGCTTCAGCAAACCGCAAGATGTAGAATTCCATCACATGCCAATTTGGCTGCAAATCTGATGTCTACTAAACAACCTTCTTCTGTAGATGTTGTTGGGCCTCCAAGTGCAGAGGTTTGTAGGACAGTAGCAAATTTCCCTCAAGTGGATGACCTAAGGTTTATCAATCTGTGGGAGGCGTAGGATGAATATGGTCTCTCTCAAGCAACCCTGCAACCAAATAACAAAGAGTCTCTTGTGTCCCCAACACACCCAATACAATGGTAAAATTGTATAGGTGCACTAGTTCGGCAAAGAGATGGTGATACAAGTGCAATATGGATGGTAGATATAGGTATTTGTAATCTGAAATTATAAAAACAACAAGGTAACTAATGATAAAAGTGAGCGTAAATGGTATTGCAATGCTAGGAAACAAGCCCTAAGGTTCATACTTTCACTAGTGCAAGTTCTCTCAACAATAATAACATAATTGGATCACATAACTATCCCTCAACATGCAACAAAGAGTCACTCCAAAGCCACTAATAGCGGAGAACAAACGAAGAGATTATGGTAGGGTACGAAACCACCTCAAAGTTATCCTTTCTGTTCTGTCTATTCAAGAGTCCATAGTAAAAGAACATGAAGCTATTCTTTCCATTCAATCTATCATAGAGTTCATACTAGAATAACACCTTAAGACACAAATCAACTAAAACCCTAATGTCACCTAGATACTCCATTGTCACCTCAAGTATCCGTGGGCATGATTATATGGTATGCATCACACAATCTCAGATTCATCTATTCAACAAACACAAAGTACTTCAAAGAGTGCCCCAAAGTTTCTACCGGAGAGTCAAGACGAAAACGTGTGCCAACCCTATGCATAAGTTCCCAAGGTCACGGAACCCGCAAGTTGATCACCAAAACATACATCAAGTAGATCATGTGAATATCCCATTGTCACCACAGATAAGCACGACAAGACATACATCAAGTGTTCTCAAATCCTTAAAGACTCAATCCGATAAGATAACTTCAAAGGGAAAACTCAATCCATTACAAGAGAGTAGAGGGGGAGAAACATCATAGGATCCAACTATAATAGCAAAGCTCGCGATACATCAAGATCGTGCCAAATCAAGGACACAAGAGAGATAGAGAGAGATCAAACACATAGCTACTGGTACATACCCTTAGCCCCGAGGGTGAACTACTCCCTCCTCGTCATGGAGAGCGCCGGGATGATGATGATGGCCACCGGTGATGGGTTCCTCCTCCGGCAGGGTGCCGGAATGGGCTCCCGAGAGGTTTTTGGTGGATACAGAGGCTTGCGGCGGCGGAACTCCAAATCTATTGTGTTCCTTTATGTTTTTAGGGTATGGAGATATATAGGCGAAAGAAGTCGGCTAGGGGAGCCACGAGGGGCCCACGAGGGTGGGGGCATGCCAGGGGAGGTGGGCGCACCTCCCTGCCTTGTGGCTTCCTCGAAGCTTCTCTGACGTGCACTCCAAGTCCCTTGGATTGCTTCCGTTCCAAAAATAACTTTCCGAAGGTTTCATTCCGTTTGGACTCTGTTTGATATTCCTTTTCTTCGAAACACTAGAATAGGCAAGAAAACAACAATTTGGGCTGGGCCTCCGGTTAATAGGTTAGTCCCAAAAATAATATAAAAGTGTATAATAAAGCCCATAATCATCCAAAACAGATAATATAATAGCATGAATTCTTCATAAATTATAGATACGTTGGAGATGTATCAGCATCCCCAAGCTTAATTCCTGCTCGTCCTCGAGTAGGTAAATGATAGAAGAAAGAATTTATGAAGTGTGAATGCTAGCAGGAGCACAAGTTTGATGAATGATAATTTCAGTCACCTTTTCTAGCATCATTATATGTCATGATAGTAGTTCACCTCATAAAACTTCTCATGATCAAGTAACAACCTATTCACATGTTAAAGCATAGACCATAAACTTTCTTGAAAACTAGCAAACTTCATTCTTAGTCATCAAACAATTACAATTCATCTTATTTTTAGGAAGGGTCTATGTCAGAGCTTTGATTTAGCAAACTCCACATACTCAACTATCATATAGTCTTCCATGATTGCTACCACTCAAAGTATATTCTTAGAACAAATAGCATCGATCGAACACAGAGAAAGATAGGGGCTTAGTGTTTTGCCTTCCAACTCACTTATCGTATAGATAATTGTCAACAATAATAATTCATGATCAAATATATTTGCATGGCCATATATGCTTAGATCTTTCCCCAACACACGATGCTTGCCAACTAAAGAGTAGGTAGGAGTGAGAAGGAATACTACTGACTCTTGCATAAAAGTAAAAGATAGGCCCTTCGCAGAGGGAAGCACGGATTTGCAGAGGTGCGAGAGCTCGATTTTGAAATAGAGATAAATAATTTTGAGAGGTATGATCTCATTGTTAACATAACAACCAAGAGTTCCCAATATCTTCCATACTACATACATTATAGGTGGTTCCCAAAAAGAATGGTAAAGGTTTTACTCCCCCTCCATGTAACAGCCTGGTTTTTGGCCCTTTTATTTTTCTTTTGATTTATTTGGTTTTTGCTCTATTTTTCTTTTTGGAGTGGTTCTGTGGCCTTGCCACCTGGGAAATCATCCTCAATTCCACTCCCAAGTGGCTCATCATTCTCAAAACCTTGCCAAAGATCATGTCACTTCACTCCTTGACCAAACCCTAAAATCTTTTTCTAGGGAAAATTCCTTTTTCATTAAAGGAATAACCCTATCTGCCCCAGGTTGTGAAGCAACCTATATTTTTGTCCATCCAAAAATCCCCAAATAATTCTCATAACTCCTTTGGGTCATATATAGCTCAAATATGCCCAAACATTGCCTTGGCCAGTTCAAAAATAATTCCCCAATATTCCTTTTCCATTCTGCCCTGAATGGCACTTTGTGAAGGAAGTGTCATTTATATTTCTCCAAGTGCCTCCCAACCTTTTGGGCATGATTATATGTCCAAATAATTGCCCCATGCACAAGTTCAAATTTATTTGCCTAGCCAATCTTCCTTAGTGAATTTTGTTCTGTCAGACAGAAGGCTTTGTGAAGGAAGTACTAGCTAGGAGTACCCAGATGAGTTGATCTTTTGCATACTCCTTAATGTTCTCATATTAACACCCTCTACCAATTTGCAGCCCAATCCAATCATCTATGTGCGCACAGGAGCAAATCTTTGATTCTGGCAATATTTTCAGGTTGTGAAGCAAGTATATTTTATATTGCTTCAAAAATCCTGATAAATTACCAGATCATTCTTCTACCAATAAAACATCTCTCCACCCAATTTGGCATCATTTCCTTGATCCATTTGATCACCATAATTATTTCAAGTTTCTGGACAGAAATGATGTTTGTGAAGCAAGTGTCATTTTGGCTTGTCCATTTGGCATGAGCTTTTTACAGCATCTTTATATGTCCATATCATGAGGATTTGCCAAGTTGCATCCCATTCCATAACTCCATATGAGTGCACCATCCTGATCTTCATTTCTAGACCAAATATGCAGTTGTGAAGCAACTATGATAAATCTTGATCCAAATCTCCTCAAACTTACCAGGATGAAAGTCCTTCTTTACCTCAACCTAGCAGACAAACTCTCTTGCTCCAAACCCTTTCCAGTTGACCACCAGTTCTCACCCAAGTTTACTGCAGTAAACTTCAGAGGGTGATAACTATTTAACCAAAGACTGTTTAACCTAGTTACCACCTCAGTTCAAACCACCCTTCGAAGGACTTACCACTAGACATCAATTGCCAGCTGTTTGCCTCCCACACATGCCAGCACTGGTGGTGACCACCGTTTTGGCATGCCATGAGCGCATCCAGTGGGTGTTTGTGTTGGACCCCCTTCCCCTCTCATCGGCTTCGCGCCCGTGATGATGTCTAGTGGCTGCACCTCGTCGTCACCGTCCTCCTAGAGATCTCTCCCCCTCCGTCAGCCCCTCTGTCAGCACTCGTCGCCACGTGCCCATGAGAGATCTATAGCCGACCGTCTCTGTTCGCGTCGTGGTTTCTTCCTTCGCTTGTCCCCGAGCTCTGCCTCGACTCTGTGACCTCTGCGGCTCGTCCGCTCTCTCCCTCGTCGCCTTCCCTGTGCCCTCCCGTGCTCGCTGGCCTTGCCAGAGCGTTGGCCGGACGTGCCCGGCGGCACCCGAGGCCGTGCCCCTCGCCCCGCCTATATTAAGCCATCCCCCGAGCACTCCGAGCTCACCTCTCACCTCCCATCACTCCCAGGACCCTGCCCCACTTCTTCCCTGAGCCGGAGCTGCTCTCCTCGCCTCCCTATGCCACCATGGCCGCCGCCTTGGCTTGGCTAAATTAGCTCGACACCGAGCCTCCCCCTTCGTTCGTCCACCACTACTGGATTCCCCACTTGCTAGTGATCCTCCCAGCCCCTTATCTAGTCGCCAGAGTAGCTATGGCCGTCGTCCCCAAGATCAGCCGCCGCCACCCCGTCCTCTGTCGCCCCAAGCCGTGGATGCCCTAGTCATCCCTGGCGCTCTCTTCGTGCGGGATGGATGTGGCGCCTCCTCCTGAGCCCACGGGTGGTTTCGTCCTCGCCGGAGACGACCGGAGCTGGCCGGCCCGTCATCGGAGACGCGCCCTCCCCTGCCTCCTGTGTCCCGTGCGGGAGCAGGACTAGGAACAAGAAGACAGAGGCCAGGCGGGCCCTCTTCTCCCCAAAGGCCCCGCGTGTCAGCCTCACGGCGTTGACCGGTCAGCGCCACCGTGGATAAGTGACGGGCCCAACCCATGGGACTTGCACGCGTCATCCCCTCCACTGTTCTAACAGATAAGGTGAAGGCGTATTTCCCTGATTACATTTTCTGTTTTTCTGTTCAGGCCCCTGGTTGAAAAGATTTTCATTACAAATGGGTCCCTGGCAGAAAAATATCCATATCTTTTTAACCGTCACTCCGTTTAAGGTGAAACCAACGCTCACTTATTCATTTCGTTAAGCCCTTTCTGTTGGTGTCACTTTCATTATGTTTTGGCATATTGAGAATGACCATTTTGCCCCTGCCCTTAATCAGCCCCCTCCGAGAAAGAACGATTCCTTGCGATTCTTTCCGCGAGCTTCTCGCACTTTCTCCCGGTGATTTCTTCCACCCTAGGCAAGCCACACCCTCCATTTGCATGATTGCAATGCAGTGACATGGTTTATTTCATTTTGAACTTGTTTAAATATTGCTTTATCAACATGACTCTGTGCATGGCATTTTCTCGGAGTATTATTTTGACCTTGTTGTTGCCATGCTATTGTTTGTATTACTTGGAGTTATGTTTGTAGTTGTTGTGTATCATGTTGCCATTGGAGTATTAGTGGCTGGTATTATGATTATTTCCATGATGATATCTGTGATTATATTTTTGGAGTATTGCTTTGGATATCATGCTACCTTTGGATTAGTAGTGGTTAGTATGAATATTTTCATGATGCTAGTGGATGTTCTGTTGCTTGGAGTATTATTTTCGGAGATGATGGTTACATGTGGATCTTAGCTGGATAGTTGTATTCTTGTCATTGGAGTAGTAGGATTATTTTTTAGGATTCATCATGATAGTAGTGTTATGCTATCCTCGGAGTATTTTGGTATGATGATATTATGCTTGGATTATTTGTTGGATATTGCTATGACTTGGATTATAGTATGATGGGTGACATCGGAGTATCAGTTATTATGGTTATATTTTTGGGGATAAATTCCGTCAGTAAGTTGGTCAGGTGCCGCCGAATTGAACTTTTCCAGTGCAACCACATTTGCCGGTATGGGACGGTCCTAATGCGGTCTATTGTCATGCCTCTCGCCGGTGCCTCTAACGAAGGAAGGTTATGGGCGCGCGCTACCCTGATCAGGTAGGAGGACATAAGCCTTGTGTGCCCGGTTTTGATTTGATTTTGCGCGAGGATCCCAGAGTGGATCGGGCCACGATGGTGGTCGTTGTGTCTGGAGGTAGACACGGGGCCACCCATGACTTATCCCAGAGGGGAGTGAGTCGGAGTGGCCGGGAGAGTGTCATGGCAGTAGATCGGTTTTGTCGGAACACCGTTGGTCCAACCGAATGGGAGTGTGAGGCCATGGGTTCTTTGGTGTGGGTACAGTGCGCTACCTCTGCAGAGTGTGTGTTTAATCTATAGATAGCCGCGTCCTCAGTCATGGGAATGGGTTCGTACTAGGGTACACCGTTCGATCAACACTCACATGACAGAATGACTTATATGTGATGGATATGTGGATATTTGGAGTTGTACAGATTGGCCATTTATTGGTCGGGTTGTGATCGCCGTAAGGATCACGGGCCATTTATTGGTCGGGTTGTGATCACCGTAAGGATCATGGGCAATTCATTGGTCGGGTTGTGATCGCCGTAAGGATCACGGGCCATTCATTGGTTGGGTTGTGATCACCGTAAGGATCACGGTTACAGTTTGGTTTTGATCATGAGATGATCGAGATGGTATATTTCTTGGCCGGTTAGCCAAGAGAGATATGGTTATGGAGATCAGAGATGGTGATATATCAGTATTGTAGTAGTTTCATATTATGCTTAGGAGTTGCTGCTATATCATGGTAGATGTTAATTTAATTAACCTACTTAATCCTATGTTGTTGTCTTGCCTTGATGTTTTTGGTTGTTGTGAGCTTGCAAGTACATTCAATGTACTGACCTGGCGTGTCATGCCAGATTGCAGGTGATGCCGTGATTGCTTGATTTCTTGTCGTGGTTTCCGTTCGTGCGAGCTAGATCGTGTCCCAGCCAGAGTCCATGTGGAGTGGAGTTCACCACCTTCGTCGTTGTTCCGCTGCTAGAAGATTTCCGCTGCTACGAGTTGTTCTGCTTCTAGCATAGAGCAAGTGTAGTATCGCAGGCGTAGTGTCGCCATGCTGATGTGCTCCTTTGTAACATCAGACCTTTGTATGTGTTCTTGTAATAAGAGCTGATTTGTTCTATGTCAAGCAGTGCCGTATTCCAGAAGACTTCATCTCGATCTCTGGGCTGGAAGACGGGGCGTTCTGGTTTCTCTGAGCCGGGGTGCCACAGGCTTGATATCATAGTAGGTCTGGCTATAGGACGCCTAGTTAGCGCGAGCGGTAGAAACCGTTAGAAAGCGGTAATATAGAGTCTGGTGTGTTTATTGCATTTGGTTGCTGCATTTGTTTGTTGCATAGCATGCATGTAGTCTTAGTATTTGTTATAAAGGTTTATCTAGTGAGTGTAGTTGGCATCGGTTCGGATCCACTACAGCTCAACCTTTGCATTTTTTCAGTTCCTTTTTCTTTCGGTGTTTGGTGTCAATTCTGTCCCAGCAGAGTGACACCAAGTGATCCCGACACTGTTTGCAAAAATGGTTCTCAGGTATCGCGCCCATGTCTTTCTTTCAGTCTCGTCTATCATTTCGGTGATGGACATGTTTCTACCCCGGATCGTTCTTTTATTTTGTCATGTTGGCAACCCTTAATGATCTTAGTTATCAAGAAAGGGCAATGTCAGCAGCCTCAGTTTTTTTCCCTGCTATCCTATTTTTGGACGAGTATGGATCTTTTTCTGTCCGCTTGATAATAATGTAGTTGCGACCTTCATGTCCCACTGCATGATTACCGAGTGCGTCCTTGCCTCCGAGCTAGTTCAGGTTGCTATCTGGCTAAGCTAGCACTTGGTGTAGCGCTGTTTACACCAACTCTTCCACACATTTATTCGTCATCGTGCACATCGTCACAGCATGCTAGATCGTAGAACCGGAGATCCCGTGAAATTTGTGTGCTTAAGTAGGCATGCATATTGTGTGACTAGCAGTAATATGTGACATTGATTGTGTGTGATTTTTTTGTTGTTGTGTGCTTTTGTTTAGTTGAGTTTTCTTTTGCTTCTTTCTTTTTGGGCCCCGGTGTTACATTATTTTTCCCTATAAAGAGTCGCTCATCCACCGACACCAGACCGAAAGAAGCATTAAAGATTTGAAATTTTTGAAAGAATCTCAGCTAGACATTATTGTCTACCCAGTCAACTGCATTATGGGATTAATTATCAGCATCGAGTCCCCATCAGTGCAAAATCCTCACAGCAGTTATGATCCAGCCAACAGAAAGACAAGTCAAGTACAAGACCAATGATATATTTTCAGACAGAGGTATGGATCATATAAAGAGTTTTGGCTTAGCAATGCATGATGCTTGAAATATGTTATCATTCGAAATAAAATCAGAATATGATATGCTCAAGGAAGATAGTCGAACCATTTTTCTCATGCAAATAATCAGCCTCAGAATAGTATGGGCATGTGCATGGATTTCATTCTGCATATCCGTATGAAGTTGTGAATATAAGAAACCCAGTATTCTTCCACATGCTATTGGAAGAATTCATGATGCAAGGCTCCTCAACTTTTCCTCCTTATGATATGTGAACAATTTCCGGTCCATGATACCCAGTCTTTCACATCAAGACACCTTAGTAAAGGCTTCTGACATATGGAAATGAATTTTTTTTATTCTCAACAAGCTAACCCGAGGAGAGGCTTCTCAAGTATGGAACTCAGGCTTCTCCAGCACAATAATCAGACCAAGCTTCGTGTGTAAGCTATAGACCTTTTGCTGCACAATACACAGACAAAATATTTAAGCAGAAGTTAACAAGTCTTCCTCAGCAAGCTACTCAGATGGCTTCTCTTGTAAGCCACTCAGTCCGCGTCAGTACCACAATATTGCACCATCCTCTGAGATTATATGATGAGTTGCCGATGTATGGCAGTACTGCTCAAGGACCAGATTTGCAATAATTTTGTCAGAGGTAAAATTCAGACAAAACAGATGCCTACCGCAAGGATCGAGTGATCGGTGGCATATCCTTCTTATATGTGGTGAGCATGCATCCCCAGTCATATCAGTAACTCATACAAGATGCGTCAAAGATCCAGCAGATATACCTAAGAAAAGTAAGGATCCCACAACCTCCCCAGTCAGGCAAAGGAAAATAAGAAAAAAATACATCTCATGTGATGCAAGGAGCGATAATATTTGGAGATGACATCACAAAATCCACAGTCTTGACAATGGTCATCAAGATCATTATTCCCGCAATTGACAAGGAGATATTATAAAATCTTGTTACCTTCTTGTATGATTGGCCTCAGCAATGAGCTCCGTATGGCTACAAACCCCGGGTATATGTCATATGTGTGCGGACCCAGATTAGAAAACAAGCACAAGGACTAATGTCAAAAATATTGCACTAATCGCATCCATGGTCATACGAAGAATCAAGGACAGGTGTGGCCAAGTTGTTTCAGTAAGGTATCCTAACAAAGAAAATTATGACCGTAAAAAGAATGAGACTGACAGCAAAGCATGATGATTTTTGCACGACCATCAGGGTCCGGATACCCAAATCAGTTGGAGGCCATAATCCCATATGGATCCACAATGTCATACTCTCAGTGGCCTACTCTATTTACAAGGATTTTTCATATCCCGCTGACCCTCTTGACATGGTTAGTGTGGAATATCCAAGTCTGTTCTGTCAGATCCAAGATTCCTTTGCAACCTCAGCAGTCTGACTTCAGCGACAATGTTAAAATATATCACATCCTATTACCACAGATGGGTATATCAACCACATGAGAAAAATCAAAAGCCGAACAATCAGCTCAGACCCAGTATACTCACCGACGGAATCAATTACATGGTCAGTCTGTCAGGAAAGGCAATTGTCCGTCAGCCCCTGTCGGGCCAATCTCAAGATGTAAATAATTGAAGTATGGCACAGCTATAACTCCATACACTGTTATATTGCTCACGACAGAAGGCAGTCAAATATTTGGTACATATCCCATGCTCGAGCCAAGGAAATAAATCAAGATAAATCAGTGCCACCTGTTAGAAGTCAGATCCCATCAGAAGATGGTCATGATAATTCTTAGCATTTATTGAAACCAGAAGGCCTGCATTTATTTGAAGCAACCACATGACAAAAGTAAAAAGGTTTTCATGATCAAAAGAAAAATTATGCTCAGATCCATTGGATACCACCGCAGATATGAGAAAATTCATGTCAGTAAAAGGATTCGGTATGTGAGCAAAAATCCATCAGAATTTGTGGAAAGGTGAAGCAAACCACCCCAGAGGAATCTAAGTTGATCATCTGAAATCCTTGTGGAACAATACATAAAGGAAAAAGGATACCCAAGTTGGAGACGGTGTCCTCAAGTCATACTGTTTGTAACAGCCTCTAACGAGGGAAGGTTATGGGCGCGCGCTACCCTGATCAGGTAGGCGGACATAAGCCTTGTGTGCCCGGTTTTGATTTGATTTTGCGCGAGGATCCCAGAGTGGATCGGGCCACGACAGTGGTCGTTGTGTCTGGAGGTAGACACAGGGCCACCCATGACTTAGCCCAGAGGGGAGTGAGTCGGAGTGGCCGAGAGAGTGTCATGGCAGTAGATCGGTTTTGTCGGAATGCCATTGGTCCACCCGAATGGGAGTGTGAGGCCATGGGTTCTGTGGTGTGGGTACAGTGCGCTACCTCTGCAGAGTGTGTGTTTAACCTATCGATAGCCGCGTCCTTGGTCATGGGCATGGGATCGTACTAGGGTACACCGTTCAATCAACACTCACATGATAGAATGACTTATAGGTGACGGATATGTGGATATTTGGAGTAGTACAGATTGGCCATTTATTGGTCGGGTTGTCATCGCCGTAAGGATCACGGGCCATTTATTGGTCGGGTTGTGATCATCGTAAGGATCACGGGACATTCATTGGTCGGGTTGTGATCGCCGTAAGGATCACGAGCCATTCATTGGTCGGGTTGTGATCGCCGTAAGGATCACGATTACAGTTTGGTTTTGATCATGACGTGATCGAGATGGTATATATCTTGGCCGGTTAGCCAAGAGAGATATGGTTATGGAGATCGGAGATGGTGATTTATCAGTATTGTAGTAGTTTCATATTATGCTTAGGAGTTGTTGTTATATCATGGTAGTTGTTAATTTAATTAACCTGCTTAATGCTATGTTGTTGTCTTGCCTTGATGTTTTTGGTTGTTGTGAGCTTGCAAGTACATTCAATGTACTGACCTGGTGTGTCATGCCAGATTGTAGGTGATGCCGTGATTAATTGCTTGATTACTTGTCGTGGTTTCCGTTCGTGCGAGCTAGACCGTGTCCCAGCCAGAGTCCCTGCGGAGTGGAGTTCACCACCTTCGTCGTTGTTCCGCTGCTAGAAGATTTCTGCCGCTACGAGTCGTTCCGCTGCTAGCATAGAGCAAGTGTAGTATCGCAGGCGTAGTGTCGCTGTGCTGATGTGCTCCTTTGTGACATCAGACCTTTGTATTTATTCTTGTAATAAGAGCTGATTTGTTCTATGTCAAGCAGTGTCGTATTCCAGAGACTTCTCCTTGATCTCTGGACTGGAATATGGGTCGTTCCGGTTTCTCTAAGCCGGGGTGCCACACTTCACCAACAATCAGCAATCCATGGCTTGCCTGAAATAACGGGTGCCTCCAACTAACATCAATCCCGGGGGAGTTTTGTTTGCAATTATTTTTGATTTGATTTTGATCTTTTGATCATGGGACTGGGCATCCCAGTTACCAGCCATTTTTCTCATGAATGATGAGCGGAGTCCACTCATCGTGAGAATAACCCACCTAGCATGGAAGATACTGACAACCCCTAGTCGCTACATGAGCGATTCGGGCATACAAAACAGATTATTATTTGAAGGTTTAGAGTTTGGCACGTGCAAATTTACTTGGAACGGCAGGTAAATACCGCATATAGGTAGGTATGGTGGACACTCATGGAGGAAACTTGGTTCAAGGGATTTCGATGCACAAGCAGTATTCCATCTTAGTACAGATATTTTGGCTAGCAAAGGATTCTAAAAAGCAAGCACCACATGTTGGAGGATGTATAACAATATAACTTCTATACAAATACACCCAATCATAACTCATTACATTGTCTTCCTTGTCCAACTTTAACTAATTTGCTCAGGTTTGAAAATAATTAATGGGGCTCACAATCATAGAAGATGTCTAAGATAGTATATTTATATGTGAAATTTCTCTTCCTTCAATATTCTTTCATGAATTGTTCAAGTGACCAATACAATGCTTGCTAACCTTCAATAAACTTACCACCTCTACTTCTTAGATGTGAAGTCATTACTCCCAACGGGGTAAGCATATGAAACATATATAACTTCAGATTTATGACATTCAACTCATTCAACCATTTACTCATAGAATATAAGTGAAGCACATGACTAAGTGACAAACTACTCCAAAAAGATATAAGTGAAGATCAATGAGTAGTTAAATAATTATATAGCTATGTGGAGACTCTCTAACATTTAAGAATTTCAGATCTTGGTATTTTATTCAAACAACAAGCAAAACAAAATAAAATGGCAATGCAAGGATAGCACAACTCATGTGAAGAAGCAAAAGCTTAGGTTCAACCGATACTAACCGATAATTGTTGAAGAAGAAAGGTGGGATGCCTACCGCGGCATCCCCAAGCCTGGATTCTTGAGACTTCTTGAAATATTATCTTGGGGTGCCTTGGGCATCCCCAAGCTTGAGCTTTTGTGTCTCCTTAATTCCTTTTATATCACGGCTTCCCTACATCTCAAAAGCTTCATCCACACCAAACTCAACAAGAACTCGTGAGATAAGTTAGTATAAACCAATGCAAAAACCTTATCATTTTATACTGTAACAAATCACTAAAATTATTATTCAACATTGCATACTAAATGTCTCTGCATATTGAATACTCCTATCCTCAAATAGTATCATTAAACAAGAAAACATATGCAAACAATGCAAACATAACACCAATCTGCCAAAACAGTATAGTATGTAAAGAATGTAAGATTCATCATACTTCCCTAACTCCAAAAATTATGATAAAAATATTACTGTCGGTGTCAAAACCGGAGGATCTCGGGTAGGGGGTCCCGAACTGTGCGTCTAGGCGGATGGTAACAGGAGACAAGGGACACGATGTTTTACCTAGGTTCGGGCCCTCTTGATGGAGGTAAAACCCTACGTCCTGCTTGATTAATATTGATGATATGGGTAGTACAAGAGTAGATCTACCACGAGATCATGGAGGCTAAACCCTAGAAGCTAGCCTATGGTATGATTGTTGTTCGTCCTATGGACTAAAACCCTCCGGTTTATATAGACACCGGAAAGGGCTAGGGTTACACAGAGTCGGTTACAATGGTAGGAGATCCACATATCCGTATCGCCAAGCTTGCCTTCCACGCCAAGGAAAGTCCCATCCGGACACGGGACGAAGTCTTCAATCTTGTATCTTCATAGTCTTGGAGTTCGGACGATGATGATAGTTCGGCTATCCGGACACCCCCTAGTCCAGGACTCCCTCAGTAGCCCCTGAACCAGGCTTCAATGATGACGAGTCCGGCGCGCATATTATCTTCGGCATTGCAAGGAGGGTTCCTCCTCCGAATACATTATAGAAGATTTGTGAACACTAGGATAGTGTCCGGCTCTGCAAAATAAATTCCACATACCACCGTAGAGAGAATAATATTTACACAACTTTAATCTGCTGACGTATTTCATAGCATGACATCACGTCACGGTCAAGCCTTTACTCGAATTGTTTTTATTGTTCCACCTCAGCGCGTTTAGCGAAGCGGTTTCCTTGGCACGTCTTGTCAAAGCAGAGATCGTGTCCCCTTATTCCGGGATTCTCATCAATACGGGCGTGGGTAACCCAACCGCGCTCACTGGCTCGCCCCCTCCATCGAAGGCGAGTCCCAAACAGTTATGGGGACGGCTCTTGGTATTCAACCTCTTTATAAAAAGATCAAGACATGTTCCTTTTCTTCAATCTTCAATTGAATCCGCCCCTCGCCCCGAGTTCCAACACCCAAGGTTCCAGATTCAGGTGCTTCGGACCTTCGACAATGTCCCACTCCGACCTACAGGGCCGGTGGATGCCCTCTTCCGTCACGGAAGAAGATGTGCTAAAGCTGAGAGACGCCAGGTATCTTACTGGCGAAATTTCGCATAGGCTGCCCACCCAAGGGCAAGTCATTCCTACCCCTGAGCCTGGTGAGAGCGTGGTGTTCATGTCTCACTTCTGTCGGGGTTTAGGCTTCCCGACGGACCCTTTCGTGAGGGGGCTCATGTTCTATTATGGGCTGGAGTTCCATGACTTGGCTCCGGAGTCCATCCTCCACATCTCATCTTTCATTGTTGTTTGCGAAGCCTTCCTCCGCACTACCCCTCACTTAGGATTGTGGCTCACGACCTTCAACGTGGCACCGAAGATGATCGAGGGGCGACAGGCAGAGTGCGGAGGGGCTGTCATAAGCAAGAGAGCTGACGCTCCATGGCCCGAGGGCTTTTTCAAAAGGAGCTCGGTTTGTGGCAACAGGAGTGGTTCTACATCACCGCTCCCAGGGGCACCAGATGGGTGGCGCCGCCTGCCTTTCGCTCGGGCCCTCCACAACGACTGGCGTTATGGGTCAACAAAGGGCTTGACTGGGGGCCGTCCAAGGACGCGCCATTATTGCAGGGCCGTATTCGAGACCTCCAAGAGAGGGAGATCAATCTGGTTGTGGTGGCGCAGGTCATGCTGATTCGGCACCTTCTGCCCTGCAAACGCCGCCCCCTCCGCCTGTGGGAATTCAATCCGGAGGGACCGTGAGCTCTCCAACACTTCATGGGTGCGACGCCCGTGGAGATGTATAACTGTTCTTCGGATCACAAGAGATGTGTTCGGACCTAACCGAGGACGCAGGCCTGAGCTGCAATCGCCTGGATACTCAAGTAAGTAGTCCTGTGCCTGGACATGCTGTCCATACATTTATCATAAACTTGCCCTTTAACCAGCTATCCCTTGAACAGGAGTGGATAGCAAAAGCAAAACTGATATGGTGTCCGCCCCCCTCCCTGAGATCACGCCGGATCCGGTGTTAATCAAGATGCTGGAGGTTGCGCCTTCGGAAGAGGGCGAGGGGGAAAACAGGAAAACTACCGCCTCCGCTAGGGAGGCTCTTAAGAAAGGGGGGATCGAGAATCCCTCCTTCCAGGGGGAGAAGAGGACCGCTTCTGAAGATCCGGAGGCCAAGGCCTCAAAGCGGGGGGAAGAAATCTTCAGCAGAGGGCCCTGCGCCAGGAGAAGCCCCAGCCACATTGTTTCCCCAAGGGAATCAGCCCTCCAGCGAGCGGTAAGTAGAAGGGGGAGTTTTGTAATAAGGGACATCCCTGTTTTTATTTCAGAAGATAACCGAAGTTTTACCTTGTAGTTCGGATCTCAGCCCTTCTCAGCAGAGCTCATCTTCGGGGGATCTTCGTCCGGAGATGATGGAGAGCGAAACGCCTCCATCTGCCGCACCGTCAGGCGGGGCGGACGATGTTGAGGTATCGTCGCGGAGGGTCTCCCCGAGTCCGGCGGGGCCGGAGAGTTCAGCACCAACTGGTGTACGGCCGGAGGAGCTGAAGGATCTGCTCGGGCGGGCGTCTATCTCAGAAGACACCGTACGTTGATGAGT
This sequence comes from Triticum aestivum, assembly GCF_018294505.1. Classification (NCBI taxonomy): domain Eukaryota; kingdom Viridiplantae; phylum Streptophyta; class Magnoliopsida; order Poales; family Poaceae; genus Triticum; species Triticum aestivum. Next base: position 14,518,553 of record NC_057804.1, read on the forward strand.
ACGGTGATTGAAAGGATTTCATCCGCTGAGAGCGGGTTGCATGAGGCCGTCAGAAGTTTACTGACGGGGTTTGAGGTACGCGAAAAATGATATACCTTTTGACAGTTTTGCGCATAGAATGCGCCCTGTATAGATAGTAGCCCCTGAGACTTGGTACGTTGTCAAAGGTGACAGCGTGCCGAGGATCATAATCTCAGTTGTAAGATGTCGCCTTTCCTATATAGGTGGCGGAGCGTTCGGTGGCCAGCCGGACTGATGGATTTGCTGAACTGAAGCGGCAACTTGACGTTGCGGATGCGGACATCGCGCTGGTCAATAAGCGACTTGACGAGTCACAAGGTATGTGGCTTCTCCGCGGACGCCTTGTAAGGGAGCTTGACGCTCGTGCCTTACAACATGTATGCTTAATGCAGATGGCGCCGCTGCTATGGAGGACCTTCGGGCAGAGCTTGCCCGAGCCAAGGAGCAAGCCAGAAAAAGTAATGCGGCTGCCTTGAAGGCGGCCGAAGAGCTAAAAGCCGAACAGGCTGCTCACTGCCGAAGCAGGGAGGAAATGGCCGAAATGGCCGTGAAGCTGAAGGATGCTACCGACCGCTATGAGTTTCTTGAAAGAGAACGCCGAGCGGAGCAAGAGGACCTGAAGAAGGCCACCGCCGAAGCCAAGGATGTCCGCTCCGCGATGAGGGCTATAAAGGAGGAGCTACGTCAGGCCGGGGATATTGCGGCTGGAAAGCCTTTTCTGCTGCGTAGGAAATTCACGGATCCGAAGTATGCTCAGTTGGGCCAGTTGTGGGGTGCGGAGGATGCTTATCTGAATTTGGCAGCGAGTGCCACAGACGCGGTCGCACACTTCCGGGGCCAAAAGGATCACGGAATGGAAGAGCTTTTTTGGTCGCAATTCCATAGTCCGGAGCGTCCACTTCCGTTAACCGATCGGTTAGCCGAGTGGGCTGAGCTGAATAGGTTGTCCGGACTTGCCATGAAAGATGTCGTGGCTCATTTGTGGCCGGAAAGGCCCGAGCCGAAGAGTTATTTTGGCTTGGTGCAGCAGTTCCTTGATGCGGTGCCGCATATCAAGGCGATGAAGCGGTCGGCATGCATAGAGGGTGCACGGATGGCTCTCGCCCGTGTCAAAACATACTGGGCGGAGATGGAGGCCACCGACGTTGCATCCCAGGACTCGGACAAAAGCCGATTACCAGCCGAGCACTATTTTGAGGAAGTCCTGCAGGGCGCTCGTTTAATAGAGTCGCAGTGCTCGAAAAACGTTATGTTCAAATGACATGTATGATTTGTGAAACCATGTTTCAAATATAATATAAGGCCTTTTATACTTGGGCGTTCAAGTGTTGAAATACCTCATGTGCGGCCGTTAACGTATATGTGTATATAACCTGAAAGATGGCAGTCTTCGGCTTCAGCCCCCACGCACATAGTGCGGGGGTGTTTGCAAAAAAAGCGCATTTTCACACTTAATCCAACGTCTTGGTCCTGTGAAGGAGGTGATAGCGTAGCAAACTAGGCAACCGGACTATAATGCTTTATCACTTTCACTTAGCCAAGTTCGATGGTGGGGCTACTATATAGCCCCCAGGTGCACTGCGCTCTCCGAATTTCGGGGTGCGTATGTGCCTGACCGGGAAATGGTCCTTCGTTAAAGCGGAGGAATTCTAAACATTCCGGTGGTCGATCAAGTGGTTGACCAGTCTCTCGCTATATCATGACAGTCAGTTTTCGGCTTTCTCTATTGAGGTGCTCACCTGGACGAACCGGGGCACGATCGCAGTAGTTCTCCTGGTGCCGCGTTAGCCGATAGAGCGGAACGTAAGGCAGCAAAACACAGGAGCTGGGCAAACCCAACATTTGACCAAAGACATGATTCGGAGTTGATGCATATAAGGCCTAACTCGAGACACCGAACACTCCCTGAGGTATTCAGTCTTTATGAAAACGGGCAGAACAATGCCCTAAGCCCCTAGTGTCCAGGTACACGCAAAAATTTCTGACGCGGCCGATGCCAAAATGCCAGATTCCTCCTCGGTTATAGCAAAAAACCGGGGGATGTGTATCAACAAGAGACAGTCAAAAAGGTTTACGTAGGGTCTTAATCTGAAAAGAATCCTTGCAACGGGTCCCTACTGCACGTCTGCGCCTGTGTCTCCGTTGTGCCGTATCCTGGACGGGTGTCGCACGGTGTTCATCTGTAAAAGAGGAGAACTTAGTTGAAAAAGAGTCCGTGCGAAAGATGTATTTTGAAATAAACAGAGTATAATTCAAAGAATGAATAAAATTGAGATTTATTGTCTCTTTTTGTGCATGCGTGGAGCCCCTTGTAAAGGGGTATGCGGCTAGTAAGCCCCTTGTTTATTTATACCGGACTCGCCTAACCGTGTCCGGGGTCTTGAATGACCTGTTTAGGGGCTTTGATCAGCAAAGCCGGATTAGTGTGTGGCTGTCAAGGCAGCTCACGTTCTTCCATAGTCGAGGAACACTCGTAGTTACCCTTTAATGAGATGATGCCACGTGGACCGGGCATTTTGAGTGTAAGGGACGCGTAATGCGGTATTGCGTTAAAGCGGGCGAAAGCTTCGCGTCCCAATAGTGCTTTATAGCTACTTTTAAATGGGGCGATGTGGAAGATTAACTTTTCGCAACGCAAGTTGTCAGATGAGCCGAACACAACTTCTAGTGGTAGAGAGCCCGTACAATGGGCATATTGGCCTGGCATCACTCCTTTAAAGGAAGTGTTGCTATGGCGTATTTTGGTTGGGTCTATCCCCATTCTGCGGATTGTATCCTGATATAGCAGGTTTAGATCACTACCGCCGTCCATTAGGACCTGTGTAAATTGTAGTCCGTTGATTACAGGATTTAATATCAAAGCAGTCCATCCTGCGTTCCGGATATTCCCGGAGTAATCCTGATGGTCGAAAGTGATTGGTTTTGACATCCAGTGTCGGGACTCCGCTGGGGTGGACCGTGCGGTGCGTACTTTAATGGGCGCCGCTCTATTTTTTCCTGTTGTCACTTGAAGTGAATTTACTGTTTTGACCTCTTGTGGGAAATCCTTTTGTTTTCTGGTGCTCTGCTTGTGAGGTTCGTCATCGTCCTCACTTGGTGTGTCTAGCCTCTTGTGTTCGGCGTTAAGTCGGCTGGACTGCTTGAATACCCAACAATCTCTGTGGGTATGGTTTGCAGGCCTCCCGGGGGTACTGTGGATTTGGCATATCTTGTCCAAGATTTTGTTTAGGTTGGATAGCTCGTCGCTGTTCTCCTTGAGAGGCAGTTTTTTGTTGTTCTGCCGAGAGCTTTTGAATCCGGCATTGACTGCCATGCTCTTTGGACCATTTCCTTTAGTCCGGCGCTGGTCCTTGTTGCGCCGTGGTTTCCCATTTCCATCTCTGACCACGGATATACTTGGGTCGCTGGTGCTGCATCTTGCCAGCCAGCTATCCTCTCCCGCGCAAAAGCGGGTCATGAGGCTTGTTAGTGCGGCCATTGTTCTTGGCTTTTCCTGGCCGAGGTGTCTGGAGAGCCATTCGTCTCGGACGTTGTGCTTGAAAGCTGCTAAGGCTTCGGCGTCCGGACAGTCGACTATCTGGTTCTTTTTGGTGAGGAACATGTTCCAGAATTTGCGGGCTGACTCTCCGGGCTGTTGAGTTATGTGACTTAAATCGTCTGCATCCGGAGGGCGGACGTAAGTCCCCTGAAAATTTGCCCGAAATGCGTCCTCGAGCTCTTCCCAACTTCCAATGGTATTTTCTGGGAGGCTTTTGAGCCAGTGCCGGGCTGGCCCTTTGAGTTTGAGGGGTAAGTATTTTATGGCGTGGAGGTCATCTCCTTTAGCCATATGTATGTGCAGGATGTAATCCTCAATCCAGACTCCCGGGTCGGTTGTTCTGTCGTATGCCTCTATATTTAAGGGCTTGAATCCCGTTGGATATTCATGATCCAACACCTCATCGGTGAAACATAGGGGGTGTGCGGCGCCCCTGTATTTGGGTGTGCCGTGATTTTCAAATACTCGATGTGTTGTGTTACCTTCTGGAGCTTGCTTTCTTGGCCCATAGATGGATCTAACCGGGCCATCCTTTTTGCGAGGATCCTTATGTGGATCGCGTGCCGATTTGTGTGCGGCGCCGCTTGCCGCTCTTTGTTTTTCATGTGGTCGTTTATCCGACCAGGCAGCCTCTTTGTTTTTTGATTTTTGGGGCTCTGCGGCCTCCTCGTCAAATTCGGGCAACAGTTTGCGCTTCGGGTAGCTCTTTGCTTGGCAACTATCGCCGTATTTGTCTGCGGTCTTGAGTACTTTGCTCCATCTCATTCTGAGTACGTCTTCCGCTGTTTTGAGCTTCCGCTTCTGCTTCTTCAGGCTTCGTGCAGTGGCGACGAGCCTTTTGTGGAGGTTCTTCTGCTCCAACGATGTGTCCGGCATGAGATCATCCGGACTATTGTTTTCGTCGGAGATGGGTTGCCTTTCCAATTCATCCTGTTCGGATGGTTGCTTGGGGGCATGTTTGTCATTCACTGGTTCGCCCTGCTCTATGGCTGGGTCTTCATGGGTGCTGCCGCTGTCGAGGCGGGACTTCGGGCGGCACTTGCGTCGCGGTTTCGGCTGTTTTTCTGGGGAATTTTCCTTCGCAGCGTCCCGTTGTTTCTCGTTATCGCTTCCTTTGGGTGTATCCACCATATATATATCGTGAGTTGAGGTGGCTTTCCCGTGCCCTGTGGGTGCTGGTTCTTGGTCGTCTCTGGCATCGTCGTCCATACTGTCGATATCTTCGGAGTCGAAATCTAGCATGTCGGTTAAGTCATCGATAGTGGCTAGGAAGTGGGTGGTGGGTGGGCTTTGAGTTTCTTCGTCGTCCGCATCCCAACCGTCCTGGCCATAATCTGGCCAAGGCTCTCCTAATAAAGGGAGGCATTTTAGCAAATTTAGGATGTCACCGAAAGGCGAGTGCTGAAAGATGTCCGCAGCGGTGAACTCCATGATCGGCGCCCGATCGGGTTCGATTGGCAGGAGCGCAGAGGGTTCGGGGTCCGGAGAAGAGTCCGGCACCTTGGAGTCACGAGCTTCGCAAGGGATAGGGTCAATATTCGGCTCCATCGCCATAGAGGTAGCAGCCCCCGAGGCGGTGTCTAGCCACCCATCCTCGATCGGCGCAGTCGGCTCCGAGTTTAGGGTCAGAGCGGATTCTTGTGCGGCCTCCAGGGCACTGTCCGGCGGCAGAGCTAAATCATGCCCATCGTGACAGTGCGGTGCACTCGGCTATGGCTCGAATTCGTCGAAGATCAAGTCTCCGCGGATGTTGGCCGTATAGTTTAAACTTCCAAATCTGACCTGATGGACAGGGGCGTTGCTTTCAATCTGCTCCAGATGGCCAAGCTAATTGGCCCGCAGTGCAAAGCCACCGAATACAAAGATCTGTCCGGGGAGAAAAGTCTCACCCTGGACCGCGTTGTTGCTGATGATCGGAGGAGCCATCGGGCCTATGAGCGACGACACAGAGGAACTCTCAATGAAAGCACCAATGTTGGTGTCAAAACCGGCGGATCTCGGGTAGGGGGTCCCGAACTGTGCGTCTAGGCGGATGGTAACAGGAGACAAGGGACACGATGTTTTACCCAGGTTCGGGCCCTCTCGGTGGAGGTAAAACCCTACGTCCTGCTTGATTAATATTGATGATATGGGTAGTACAAGAGTAGATCTACCACGAGATCAAGGAGGCTAAACCCTAGAAGCTAGCCTATGGTATGATTGTTGTTCGTCCTATGGACTAAAACCCTCCGGTTTATATAGACACCGGGAAGGGCTAGGGTTACACAGAGTCGGTTACAATGGTAGGAGATCTACATATCCGTATCGCCAAGCTTGCCTTCCACGCCAAGGAAAGTCCCATCCGGACACGGGACGAAGTCTTCAATCTTGTATCTTCATAGTCTTGGAGTCCGGCCGATGATGATAGTTCGGCTATCCGGACACCCCCTAGTCCAGGACTCCCTCAATTACACTGTAGAATATTTATCAGATCTCATTATGCAAAAAGTTTCAACATTATATCATTCTCTGACTTTTCTAGGGAATATTTGCAACAGCGGTAAACTTTCTGTTTTGAAACAGCAGCATATATACTTGCAAAATAAGCATGGTAAAGGCTATCCTTGACATTTTTATTGAAAATAAAGATGCAAAACATTATTCTAAATAACATAAAGCAAATAATAACAAAATAAAATGACGCTCCAAGCAAAACACATATCATGTGGTGAATAAAAATATAGCTCCAAGTAAAGTTACTGATGAATGAAGACGAAAGAGGGGATGCCATCCGGGGCATCCCCAAGCTTAGGCTCTTGGTTGTCCTTGGATATTACCTTGGGGTGCCTTGGGAATCCCCAATCTTAGGATCTTACCACTACTTATTCCATAGTCCATCGAATCTTTACCCAAAACTTGAAAACTTCACAACACGAAACTCAAAACAAAACTCGTAAGCTCTATTAGTATAAGAAAATAAATCACCACTTAGATACTATTGTGAACTCATTCTAAATTCATATTGGTGTAATATATACTGTATTCCAACTTCTCTATGGTTCATACCCTCCGATACTACTCATAGTTCATCAAAATAAGCAAACAACACAATGAAAATAGAATCTGTCAAAACAGAACAGTCTGTAGTAATATGTATCATTCGAAAACTTCTGTAACTCGAACAATTCTGAAATAAATTGGTAGACCTGAGTAATTTGTCTATTAATCATCTACAAAAAAATCAACCTAAAATCACTCTCCAGCAAAAAATGGAAGGTAATCTCGTGAGCGCTAAAGTTTCTGTTTTTTATAGCAAGATCACAAAGACTTCATGCAAGTCTTCCCAAAGGTTCTACTTGGCACAAACACTAATTAAAGCATAAAACCACATCTAACCAGAGGCTAGATGAATTATTTATTACTAAACAGGAACAAAAAGCGCTATCGTTTAACGCCCCTAGCTAGGCATGACGATTTCAATGATGCTCACATAAAAGATAAGAATTGAAACATAACGGGAGCATCATGAAGCATATGACTAGCACATTTAAGACTAACCCACTTCCTGTGCATAGGAATTTTGTGATCAAACAACTTATGGGAACAATAATCAACTAGCATAGGAAGGTAAAACAAGCATAGCTTCAAGATTTTCAACACATAGAGAGGAAACATAATATTATTGCAATTCCTACAAGCATATGTTCCTCCCTCATAATAATTTTCAGTAGCATCATGAATGAATTCAACAATATAACCAGCACCTAAAGCATTATTTTCATGATCTACAAGCACAGAAAATTTACTACTCTCCACATAAGCAAAATTCTTCTCATTCGGAATGGTGGGAGTATCATAAGAGACTTGAATACTATAAATTGTTTCCACATTAAAAGAGTAATGTTCAGAAAAAGGGTAATCATAATCATGACAAGTTTTATAAATATAATCATCACTACTTTTTATAGCATAAGTTTCATCACAATAATCATCATAAGTAGCAACTTTGTTCTCATCATAATCGATTGAAACCTCTTCCAAGATAGTGGAATCATCACTAAATAAAGTTGAAACTCTTCCAAATCCACTTTCATATTCATCACAATAAGATTCAACATCCTCAAAAATAGTGGGATCATTACTTCCTAAATTTGACACTCTTCCAAACCCAGTTTCATCAATATAATCATAAGTAAGAGGCATGCTATCATCATAACAACTTTGCATAACAAAACTTGGGAGACTAGAAATATCATATTCATTAAACATAGCATCCCCAAGCTTGGGACAAACATTAATTGCAGCAAATATATTCTAAAATATGTCATCCTCATCAAACGTAGCTTCCCCAAGCTTGGGATTTTTCATATCATAAGCATAATCACTCTCATCATTAATAGTATGGATAGCACCAATAGTATAGCAATTATCATCATCACAATGAGTAGTAGGAGCAACATCATTTGGGAGAGATACCTTTCTACCTTTGTTGCTCCATCTTTTCTTTTTATTTTTCAAATTATGTGTGGGTTCAACCTTCTTCTTTGAGCTCCTTATTAATGAGATTGGTTGAATAGAAGGCTCCTCCTTGTTACCTGATTCATCATAAGCAATAATAGGAGGATATTGGGAAGTCTCTTCCCTTTCATTGTTATTCTCGTCATCTTCTATTTTGCTTTATTTTCTTTATGTAATTGGCAATATAAGGATTTTCAATGCAATTCACCACACAATACATATAAATTTCCTCTAGATCAAAACCAAGGAGTTTCTTACGGGCAAATTCTGGAAGGTACTAAATTAAACGTTTCATTTCTTCGTAACCCATAAGCAAACTAAGTTCATTATAATGTGCAAGGGTGATCAAATCATCACAATTTTTGGACACGATTCGACCATGAAGCAATTTGCATCGGAGATGTAAATGACCACTTTCATTGCAAAGTTCACAAGTACGGCAAAGGAAATATAAATTTTCAGCACTCACATTTAACCTTTCTTGCAAAAATTTAGTTTCTAAATGCTTATGCCTCTTGGAATATCTATCTTCTCTACTTGGTGTGTTCATGCAAACCCAATGCTCTCCACAAAAATCGACATGCTTATAGGAGACATTTTCATCATAACTAGTGCAATCATCATTAGTACTATGGATATTCAAAGCGTTGATACTAACAACATTGCAATCATGTTCATCATTCAAAGATTTATTATCAAACATTTTATAGACTTCTTCCTCTAGCACTTGAGCAAAATTTTCCTTTTCATCATTCTCACGAAAGATATTAAAAAGATGAAGCGTATGAGACAAACTCAATTCCATTTTTTTAGTTTTATTTTATAAACTAAACTAGTGATAAAACAAGAAACAAAAATATTCAATTGCAAGATCTAAAGATATACCTTCAAGCACTCACCTCCCAGGAAACAGCGCCAGAAAAGAGCTTCATGTCTACTACACAACCTTCTTCTTGTAGACGTTGTTGGGCCTCCAAGTGCATAGGTTTGTAGGACAGTACCAAATTTCCCTCAAGTGGATGACCTAAGGTTTATCAATCCGTGGGAGGCGTAGGATGAAGATGGTCTCTCTCAAGCAACCCTGCAACCAAATAACAAAGAGTCTATTGTGTCCCCAACACACCCAATACAATGGTAAATTGTATAGATGCACTAGTTCGGCGAAGAGATGGTGATACAAGTGCAATATGGATGGTAGATATAGGTATTTGTAATTTGATATTATAAAAACAGCAAGGTAACTAATGATAAAAGTGAGCGTAAACGGTATTGCAATGCTAGGAAACAAGGCTTCACTAGTGCAAGTTCTCTCAACAATAATAACATAATTGGATCACATAACTATCTCTCAACATGCAACAAAGAGTCACTCCAAAGCCACTAATAGTGGAGAACAAACGAAGAGATTATGGTAGGGTACAAAACCACCTCAAAGTTATCCTTTCTGTTCTGTCTATTCAAGAGACCATAGTAAAAGAACATGAAGCTATTCTTTCCGTTCAATCTATCGTAGAGTTCATACTAGAATAACACCTTAAGACACAAATCAACCAAAACCCTAATGTCACCTAGATACTCCATTGTCACCTCAAGTATCCATGGGCATGATTATACGATACGCATCACACAATCTTAGATTCATCTATTCAACCAACACAAAGTACTTCAAAGAGTGCCCCAAAGTTTCTACCGGAGAGTTAAAACGAAAACATGTGCCAACCCCTATGCATAAGTTCCCAAGGTCACGGAACCCGCAAGTTGATCACCAAAACATACATCAAGTAGATCACGTGAAAATATCCCATTGTCACCACAGATAAGCACGACAAGACATACATCAAGTGTTCTCAAATCCTTAAAGACTCAATCCGATAAGATACCTTCAAAGGGAAAACTCAATCCATTACAAGAGAGTAGAGGGGGAGAAACATCATAGGATCCAACTATAATAGCAAAGCTCATGATACATCAAGATCGTGCCAAATCAAGAACACGAGAGACAGAGAGAGATCAAACACGTAGCTACTGGTACATACCCTTAGCCCCGAGGGTGAACTACTTCCTCCTTGTCATGGAGAGCATCGGAATGATGACGATGGCCACTGGTGATGGGTTCCTCCTCCGGCAGGGTGCCGGAACGGGCTCCCGAGAGGTTTTTGGTGGATACAGAGGCTTGCGGCGGCAGAAATCCAGATCTATTGTGTTCCTCAATGTTTTTAGGGTATATGGAGAGATATAGGTGAAAGAAGTCGGTCAGGGGAGCCACGAGGGGCCCACGAGGGTGGGGGCATGCCCAAGGGAGGTGGGCGCGCCTCCCTGCCTCGTGGCTTCCTCTAAGCTTCTCGGACGTGCACTCCAAGTCCTCTGGATTGCTTCCGTTCCAAAAATAACTTTCCCGAAGGTTTCATTCTGTTTGGACTCCGTTCGATATTCCTTTTCTTCGAAACACTGAAATAGGCAAGAAAACAACAATTTGGGCTGGGCCTCCGGTTAATAGGTTAGTCCCAAAAATAATATAAAAGTGTATAATAAAGCCCATAATCATCCAAAATAGATAATATAACAGCATGAATGCTTCATAAATTATAGATACGTTGGAGACGTATCAAAATCCATAAGCTGCTGGACCCATTCTGCAAACAGAACATTGTGGAGAAGCTCTTGAAGAACTCTGGTGAGATTATGGAAATGTGCTTGAGTGGTAATACAAGGGGTGACTATGTAAGGGTGAGGGTCAAGCATGATATCCGTCTGGCTCTTACAAAGTTTTTCGGTATTGTTGGTGCCAAGGAACGTCATGTGTACTTGGTTCATTATGAGAAACTTACCAGGTTCTGCAAACTTTGTGGCCTTATTGGGCATGATCATAAGGAGTGTGGAACGGGGGTTCATGAGGAGAAAGCACTCAAATTCGGTGATTGGATCTATGCTGATGCCCCAAACAAGACTCGGCCAAAACATCGAGCTGCTAAGGTAGCAGGCACTGAACCCAGCACAATGGCGTCTCCTAGGGTTAACAGAGATGCTTCCGGCCTGGAACCTTTTGATCCCGAAGTCGCTAATACTGCTTCTAGCCCAGTTAAAGCACTAGGAGGGAGAATGGAGGTGGACAGGCCTCCGAAGAAGAGGTTGAATATGGATGAAGCTTTGGCTAACTCTCGAGATGCTCTTAGCACAATGAAACCAGTGTTGGCGATCATAGATGGCAGCGGTTCAGATTTCAAGGAGGGCGACTCGCCCACGAACAGTAGTTCAAGCAGCAAGAGATTGAAAGTAGCAACAGAGAAGGACCAAAACAAGATATTGGCAGCCTCCCTAGAGGAGGACCACCGGACGCAATGAATATTTTGTCTTGGAACTGCCGGGGGGCGCTGATGAGGATACAGACCTGGGGTAGGGTCATAGGCCGGACCTATACGTCCTACCCAAGGTAACTACCCTAGAAGAAAAGAAGTCCAAGAGACAGAAAGAGACCCCCAGTCAAAGATGTCGAGTGCAATCCACTCAACAGCCATGTCACTCGGGCGTCCCCCACCCTACTGTCAGTTGACCATCCAAAGAATCACTCGACCTACCGAAGACCAGGAGTCACTCGGCATTACAACGGGCAGGCATTCACTCTGTAGTCTTTAAGGTCATTAACAGCACTTAAGGCTGGTGTTACCAGTAACGCCCCTACTTTATGTACATTAAGTCCCTTGTAATGGAGGACGGTGGAGGTCCTGGCGTACACTATATAAGCCACCCCCCTCCTCTAGCACAAGGGTTCGCACCCCCTATAACATCACACATATAATCCAATCGACCGCCTCTGGGCACCGAGACGTAGGGCTGTTACTTCCACCGAGAAGGGCCTGAACTCGTAAACCTCGTGTGTACATCTTCACCTTAGCTGAGATCTTGCCTCTCCCTACCTACCCCCATTTCTACTGTCAGTCTTAGAACCACGACAGTTGGTGCCTACCGTGGGGCGAGTGTCTTAGCGACTTGTCGGTGAAGTTGCAAGTTTTTCCGATCATCATCATCATGCTTTCCGGTGGCGGATTGGCTGAGGTCCGTGAGATCCGTCTCGGCGCACTCGTTTTCATCGACGACGACTCCATGTGGCTTCAAGAAGCTCCCCTGGACATTGAGGCGCTCCCCGTCCGAGGGGCGACGCACTTCCACGTGTGCGTTCGCCGCGTCCTTCTCCGGCAGCCATCGATTCATTATCAGTCGACTCCGATGGTGTCTTCCCTCCCCGTTGTTCGCCACTGCAAGTGATCTGGTCTATCACGGCTTCAGCGGTGGGTGAAACATGTGGTGTCTCGGTGTTCATCCACCCATCAAGTCACAGCAATCGAGCCTGGCGAAACTCTCCACGGCCTGTTCGATCTGTCGACTCACTCCGTGGAGACCGCATCCGAGTGCGATAGCAGCGACCCTGCGGCCGAAGTCTTGATGGTCGATGGACCATGTGGTCCGCCTGGCTTCCGTCGTGAAGACGGCGAAGATGGTGGCAGCGATCTATCGCGCGTCCATGAGGAATACCATCCCAAACCCCTTTCTTCGCAGCAGTGGGAAGAACTTCATCGCCACAACATGGATGCACTCCACACGCCCATCATTGGAGAAACCCCCGAGGCTCGAGCCTTGGAAGAGGTGCCCTGGCTAATTTGGCTGAGCACACTCGACTGGAGAACCTTCAGCGCGCTCTCGACGAGCATGCTCAGGAGCGGGTCCCTGAATCCAGTCGATGGCAACTTTTCCCGCCTCAACCTAAGGTATACCGTACTCCGATTCAGAACCTCACAGTTGCAGCTAGAATAGCAGAGTCGATCCAATCTTCCCAGTTGGAGGCTGGCAGAGGGCTGATGCAGATCAGGGCCTTGCTCTGGGAAGCAGGAGAGCAGAACACAGCAGTGTCTCAGTCGCGGAATAGGATTCACAGCAGATCCGTAGTAGCGGATACAGTTCGGTCGGCCCACAGCCCAAGGTCGCTCCCGAGGTGTGAGGGCCATGGACAGTATGATCATCCGCTCGACTGCGACAATCATCGTCGTGTGCCCACGCCTCCTCCGAGGAGTGCGTCATATGTGCCTCAGCAGAACGATGACAGACGCCGTCACGGTGGCGAGCGCAGGGCACCAGTCGACCCAAGAGAAACAGGCTTCGATGCGAGATCCATCCTCGTTCAAGGCCTAGTTGACCGGAACAGAGTGCATAGAGATGACCCTGGCAGAGGTTGTCCAAGTGGTAGCAGAGTGCATGTTTCCGATCTAGAGTGTTTCAGCAGAGCCATCAGGGAGGCAGTGATTCCTCCCAACTTCAGGTTGGCGACCGGGGTCAGTAAGTTCACTAGAGAATCCAAGCCTGAAACTTGGCTCGAGGATTACCGAGTGGATGTGCAGATTGGCAGTGGAAACGATGAAGTAGCAATGAAGCATCTTCCTCTGATATTGGAAGGGTTAGCCCGAGCGTGGTTGACTCAATTAGCTCCAGGCAGTATATACAGTTGGGAAGAGCTGGCTCGAGTGTTCGTTAGAACTTTTGAGGGCACTTGCAAACGACCAGCAGGTTTGACCGAGTTGCAACATTGTGTACAAAAGCCGAGTGAGACTTTGAGAGATTTCATCCAGAGGTGGACCACTTTGCATCACACCGTTGAACATGTATCAGAGCATCAAGCGGTGTGTGCCTTCAAGGAAGGCATCAAATACCGAGAGTTGGTCCTGAAGTTCGGTCGGACTGGTGATATGACTCTAACTCGGATGATGGAAATAGCCACCCGGTACGCTAACAGGGAAGAAGAGGATCGACTCCGTAGCAGAAAGAGTAAGCCAGTCGGCCAAGAGACCGGTGGAGGAAATTCCAATCGGAAGCAGAAGCGTAAGGCCGAGCCGGCGGCACCCGGTGAGATTGCTGCAGTGGCTCAAGGAAAGTTCAAGAGAAAGCCTAAAGGGCCCTGGGCCACTAAGAAGGTAAAGGATCAAGCAGGAAATGATGTGTTGGATTTGCCATGTCACATCCACACGAAGAAGGATGAAGAGGGCAATCTGATCTACCCTAAGCATACCACTCGACAATGTCGATCCAGCAGTTCTGGGAAAAACAGCCCGGTGAGAAGGAGGAAGGGTCGGAGAAAGATGAGGATGAAGAGGAAGATGACGGTTATCCCAAAGTCAATTCCACCCTCATGATTTTTGCTGATGTTGAGAGCAAGTGTTGGCTGAAAGTTATCAATAGAGAAGTGAACATGGTCGCTCCGGCGATGACGACCACATACCTAAAATGGTCTCAGACAGCCATCACATTCGACCAGTCTGACCATCCTGCTCGTGTGGCCACCCCTGGGAGGCAAGCATTGGTGGTCGACCCAGTGGTCGGAGGCACTTGACTGACTAAACTGCTGATGGACGGTGGTAGCGGTCTGAATATCCTTTATGCTGAAACTTTAAAAGGGATGGGCATTCCGATGTCCAAACTTAGCGAGAGCAACATGAGTTTCCATGGTGTTATCCCTGGAAACAAAGCCGAATCACTCGGCCAGATCGCTCTCGACGTGGTTTTCGGTGATTCCAAGCACTGCCGTAAGGAAAAGTGGACATTTGAAGTCGTGGATTTCCAGAGTGCTTATCATGCCATTTTGGGTAGGCCTGCCTATGCACGTTTTATGGCTTGACCATGTTACGTGTACCTCAAGTTGAAGATGCCTGGCCCCAAAGGTGTGATCACAGTTACTAGAAATCGGCAAAAAGTGGAGGAATGCTTCCAGAAAGGTTCCAAAATTGCTGACGCGCAGATGGCAGCAATTGAATTCCAAGAGTATCAAAAGAATGCAGATCCGAATGATTTGCTCTGAGCCAAGAAGCCCGCCACAGATTCTGCATTTCAGTCGTTTGGTGAAACGAAGTCGATTCATATTCACACGAACGATCCCAATGCGGCACCGACTCATATATCAACGACACTCGACAACAAATAGGAAGAAGCCCTCATCCAGTTCCTCCATGAGAACTGGGACATCTTTGCATGGAAATCCTCTGACATGCCAGGTGTACCCAGAGAACTGGCTGAGCACCGTTTGCGCGTCAATCCCAAGATAAAACCCGTCAAAGAGCATCTTCGGTGGTCCGTCGTGCAGAAGAGAAAGGCGATTGGTGAGGAAGTAGCTCAGCTCCTAGCAGCAGAGTTTGTCCGGGAGATCTACCACTCCGAGTGGCTTGCCAATGTAGTCATGGTTCCTAAGAAGGACGATTCACTTCGTATGTGCATTAATTTCAAGCATATCAATCGGGTCTGCCCGAAAGATTACTTCCCTCTCCCCCGCATCGATCAGATTGTTGACTCGACTGTGGGGTGTGAGCACTTGTCTTTTTTAGATGCATATTCTTGGTATCATCAGATCCGACTGTATGGTCCCGATGAAATAAAAACAGCCTTCATCACCCCATTTGGGTGCTTTTGCTATGTCACCATGCCTTTTGGTCTTAAAAATGCCGGCGCCACATCCATGAGAATGATTCAGAAGTGCCTGCTCACTCAAATTAGTCAGAATGTGGAAGCATACATGGATGACATTGTGGTAAAGTCTCGCAAGGGTTCCGACCTATTGACTGACCTCGCAGAAACCTTTGCCAACCTAATAAGATACGATATCAAGCTTAATCCGTCAAAGTGCACATTCGGAGTTCCAGGAGGAAAGTTACTCGGTTTTCTCGTTTCAGAACGAGGGATCGACGCCAATCCAGAAAAAGTTGATACCATCCTCCGAATGAAACGCCCTGTGCGAGTGCATGACGTTCAAAAGCTGACTGGTTGTTTGGCTGCCTTGAGTCGGTTCATTTCTCGTCTCGGTGAGAAGGCCTTGCCTCTTTACTGACTGATGAAGAAATCTGATAAGTTTGAGTGGACTGAGGAAGCTGATGCAGCCTTTGTAGAGCTCAAAGCCCTGCTTTCCACCCAGCCAGTGCTCACTGCGCCAATCAGCAAAGAGTCTTTACTGCTTTACATTGCAGCCACTGGACAAGTTGTTAGTACAGTACTCACGGTCGAGCGAGAAGAGGAAGGAAAAGCTTACAAGGTTCAACACCCAGTTTATTATCTCTCTGAAGTTTTGACTCCATCCAAGCAACGATATCCACATTATTAGAAGCTTGTCTATGTAATATACATGACCATGAAGAAGGTTGTGCATTATTTCTCTGATCACTCCATTACATTCATCAGCGACGCACCACTATCTGAAATTCTGAATAACAGAGATGCAACTGGTCGAGTGGCAAAATGGGCGATTGAACTCCTTCCATTGGATATCAAGTTTGAGGAAAAGAAAGCTATCAAGTCCCAAGCAATCGCAGATTTCCTTGCCGAGTGGATTGAGCAGCAGTTGCCAACTCAAGTTCACTCGGAGCATTGGACTATGTTCTTTGATGGCTCCAAGATGCTGAATGGTTCAGGTGCTGGGTAGTGTTCATATCCCCCCGTGGAGACAAGCTTAGTTATGTTCTCTAGATTCATTTTGATTCCTCCAATAATGGAGCCGAATATGAGGCACTTTTATACGGGTTGCGTATGGCCATTTCACTCGGCGTCCGTCGCCTTATGGTGTATGGTGACTCAGATTTGGTGGTTAATCAAGTGATGAAGGAGTGGGATGTCAGGAGCCCAGCCATGACTGGTTATTGCAATGCAGTGAGAAAGCTGGAAAAGAAGTTTGAAGGTTTGGAGCTTCACCATATACCCCGACTAAAAAATCAAGCCGAGGTTGAGTTGGCAAAGATAGGTTCAAAGAGAGAGGCCATTCCACGAAATGTGTTTTTGGAACATATTCATTCACCTTCAGTTCAGGAAGATCCTTTCACTGAAGAATCACCACAGCCCAAGAGTGCCACAGATCCGACTGAAGTAGAAATCCCAGCCGTGGTCGACTTAGTCATGGAGGTTTTGGTCATCACTCCCGACTGGACAGTGCCATACATTGCATACATTCTTAGGAAATAACTTCCAGAGGATGAAGAAGAGGCTCAGCAGATCGTCCGACGATCTAAAGCCTTTACCGTGATAAAAGGTCAGTTGTTCAGAGAAAGTGTAACCGGGGTCTGCTAGAAGTGCATCATGCTAGAACAAGGCCAAATGATCCTCAATGATATTCACTCGGGGACCTGTGGTCACCATGCATCCTCTTGGACCATTGTGGCCAAAGCATACCGAGCCGGATTTTACTGGCCACATGCCAACAAGATGGCAAAAGAAATAGTGGACAAGTGTGAAGGTTGTCAGTTTTACTCCAACATGTCCCATAAACCTGCATCAGCTCTGAAGACTATTCCACTCATCTGGCCTTTTGCTGTCTAGGGATTGGACATAGTTGGACCCCTGAGGACTGGCAGGAGCGGATTTACCCATGTGCTGGTGGCAGTTGACAAGTTTACCAAATGGATCGAAGCCAAGACCATTAAAAATCTTGAAGCAAGTACAGCTGTGAGCTTCATTAGGGAATTGATATTCAGATATGGTGTTCAGCATAGCATCATCACGGATAATGGATCGAACTTTGACTCTGATGAATTCAGACTCTTTTGTGCTTCCCAAGGCATGAGGGTCAATTACGCTTCAGTCGCTCATCCTCAGTCGAATGGGCAGGCTGAGCGAGCGAATGGATTGATTCTCAAAGGACTGAAACCCTGGTTGATGTGTGACCTCAAGCATGCAGCAGGGGCTTGGGTTGATGAGCTCCCATCAGTGCTTTGGGGATTGAGGACAACTCCTAATCGGTCGACTGGACGGACTCCTTTCTTCTTAGTCTACGGAGCCGAAGCCGTACTCCCGAGTAATTTGCTCCACAATGCGCCCCGAGTCGAACTCTTCTCAGAACAGGAAGCAGAGCAGGCTCGACAAGATGCAGTCGACCTCCTGGAAGAATAAAGAGACATGTCCTTGATCCGGTCGACCATTTATCAGCAAGACTTGTGTCGATTCCATGCCAGAAACGTAAGGGGTCGGGCATTTCAAGGAGGAGACCTGGTTCTCCGAGTGGACCAGCAGAAACCACACAAGCTTGCTCCTGCTTGGGAAGGACCTTTCTGAAGGAAATATGCCCTAGAGGCAATAATAAAGTTATTATTTATTTCCTCATATCATGATAAATGTTTATTATTCATGCTAGAATTGTATTAACCGGAAACATGATACATGTGTGAATACATAGACAAACATATAGTCACTAGTATGCCTCTACTTGACTAGCTCATTAATCAAAGATGGTTATGTTTCCTAACCATAGACATGTGTTGTCATTTGATTAATGGGATCACATCATTAGAAGAATGATGTGATGGACATGACCCATTCTGTTAGCCTAGCACTTGATAGTTTAGTATATTGCTATTGCTTTCTTCATGACTTATACATGTTCATGTAACTATGAGAAATATGCAACTCCCGTTTACTGGAGGAACACTTTGGGTACTACCAAACGTCACAACGTAACTGGGTGAGTATAAAGGAGTACTACAGGTGTCTCCGAAGGTACATGTTGAATTGGCGTATTTCGAGATTAGGTTTTGTCACTCCGATTGTCGGAGAGGTATCTCTGGGCCCTCTCGATAATGCACATCTTTATAAGCCTTGCAAGCAATTTGACCAAATGAGTTGGTTACGGAATGATGCATTACGGAACGAGTAAAGAGACTTGCCGGTAACGAGATTGAACTAGGTCTTGGATACCGACGATCAAATCTCGGGCAAGTAACATACCGATGACAAAGGGACCAACGTATGTTGTTATGCGGTTTGACTGATAAAGATCTTCGTAGAATATGTAGGAACCAATATGGGCATCCAGGTTCCGCTATTGGTTATTGACCGAGAATAGTTCTAGGTCATGTCTACATAGTTCTCGAACCCGTAGGGTCCGCACGCTTAACGTTACGATGACAGTTTTATTATGAGTTTATAAGTTTTGATGTACCGAAGTTTGTTTGGAGTCCAGGATGTGATCACGGACGTAACGAGGAGTCTCGAAATGGTCGAGACATAAAGATCGATATATTGGAAGCCTATATTTGGACATCGTAATTGTTCCGGGTGAAATCGGCATTTTTCCGGAGCACCGGGAGGTTACCGGAACCCCCCGGGGGGTTATTGGGCCTACATGGGCCTCGAGGGAGAAGAGGGAAGGAGGCAGGAGGGGTCCGCGCGCCCCTCCCCTTCCTAGTCCGAATAGGACAAGGGAAGGGGGGCGGCGCCCCCCCTTTCCTTCCCCTCTTCCTCCTCTTTCCCCCTTCTCCTATTCCAACTAGGAAAGAAGGGAGTCCTACTCCCGGTGGGAGTAGGACTCCCCCCTTGGCACGCCCTCCTTGGCCGGCCGCCTCCTCCCCCATGGCTCCTTTATATACGGGGGCGGGGGGCACCCCATAGACACACAAGTTGATCTACGGATCGTTCCTTAGCCATGTGCGGTGCCCCCCTCCACCATATTCCACCTCGGTCATATCGTCGCGGAGTTTAGGCGAAGCCCTACGCCGGTAGAGCATCATCATCGTCACCACGCCGTCGTGCTGACGGAACTCATCCCCGAAGCTTTGCTGGATCGGAGCCCGGGGATCGTCATCGAGCTGAACGTGTGCTGAACTCGGAGGTGTCGTACGTTCGGTACTTGGATCGGTCGGATCGTGAAGATGTACAACTACATCAACCGTGTTGTCATAACGCTTCCGCTTAC
The DNA here is from genome assembly GCF_018294505.1 of Triticum aestivum. Lineage (NCBI taxonomy): Eukaryota > Viridiplantae > Streptophyta > Magnoliopsida > Poales > Poaceae > Triticum > Triticum aestivum. The sequence goes on from NC_057804.1 coordinate 14,538,313, forward strand.
AGTCTACGAGGGTATGTGGACAACACTCTCCCCTCTCGTTGCTATGCCATCACCATGATCTTGCGTGTACGTAGGAAATTTTTTGAAATTACTACGTTCCCCAACAGTGGCATCCGAGCCTAGGTTTTATGCGTTGATGTTATATGCACGAGTAGAACACAAGTGAGTTGTGGGCGATACAAGTCATACTGCTTACCAGCATGTCATACTTTGGTTCGGCGGTATTGTGAGATGAAGCGGCCCGGACCGACATTACGCGTACGCTTACGCGAGACTGGTTTCACCGTTGCGAGCACTCGTGCTTAAAGGTGGCTGGCGGGTGTCTGTCTCTCTCACTTTAGCTGAATCGAGTGTGGCTACGCCCGGTCCTTGCGAAGGTTAAAACAGCACCAACTTGACGAACTATCGTTGTGGTTTTTATGCGTAGGTAAGAACGGTTCTTGTTAAAGCCCGTAGCAACCACGTAAAATTTGCAACAACAAAGTAGAGGACGTCTAACTTGTTTTTGCAGGGCATGTTGTGATGTGAATGGTCAAGACGTGATGTTTATTTTATTGTATGAGATGATCATGTTTTGTAACCGAAGTTATCGGCAACTGGCAGGAGCCATATGGTTGTCGCTTTATTGTATGAAATGCAAACGCCCTGTAATTGCTTTACTTTATATCTAAGCGGTAGCGATAGTCGTAGAAGCAATAGATGGCGTAACGACAACGATGCTACGATGGAGATCAAGGTGTCACGCCGGTGACAATGGTGATAACGACGGTGCTTCGAAGATGGAGATCACAAGCACAAGATGATGATGGCCATATCATATCACTTATATTGATTGCATGTGATGTTTATCCTTTATGCATCTTATCTTGCTTTGATTGACGGTAGCATTTTAAGATGATCTCTCACTAATAATCAAGAAGTGTTCTCCCTGAGTATGCACCGTTGCGAAAGTTCTTCGTGCTGAGACACCACGTGATGATCGGGTGTGATAGGCTCTACCTTCAAATACAACGGGTGCAAAACAGTTGCACACGCGGAATACTCATGTCATACTTGACGAGCCTAGCATATACAGATATGGCCTCGGAACACGGAGACCGAAAGGTCGAACGTGAATCATATAGTAGATATGATCAACATAGTGATGTTCACCATTGAAACTACTCCATCTCACGTGATGATCGGACATGGTTTAGTTGATTTGGATCACGTGATCACTTAGATGACTAGAGAGATGTCTGTCTAAGTGGGAGTTCTTAAGTAATATGATTAATTAAACTTAAATTTATCATGAACTTAGTACCTGATAGTATTTTGCTTGCCTATGTTTGTTTGTAGATAGATGGCTCGTGTTGTTGTTCCATTGAATTTTAATGCGTTCCTTGAGAAAGCAAAGTTGAAAGATGATGGTAGCAATTACACGGACTGGGTCCGTAACCTGAGGATTATCCTCATTGCTACACAGAAAAGTTACATCCTGGAAGCACCGCTGGGTGCCAGGCCTGCTGCTGATGCAACTGACAACGTTAAGAACGTCTGGCAGAGCAAAGCTGATGACTACTCGATAGTTCAGTGTGCCATGCTTTACGGCTTAGAACCGGGTCTTCAACGACGTTTTGAACGTCATGGAGCATATGAGATGTTCCAGGAGTTGAAGTTAATATTTCAAGCAAATGCCCAGATTGAGAGACATGAAGTCTCCAATAAGTTCTATACCTGCAAGATGGAGGAGAATAGTTCTGTCAGTGAACATATACTCAAAATGTCTGGGTATAATAATCACTTGATTCAACTGGGAGTTAATCTTCCTGATGATAGTGTCATTGACAGAATTCTTCAACCACTGCCACCAAGCTACAAGAGCTTCGTGATGAACTATAATATGCAAGGGATGAACAAGACTATTCCCGAGCTCTTCGCGATGCTAAAAGCCGCGGAGGTAGAAATCAAGAAGGAGCATCAAGTGTTGATGGTTAACAAGACCACCAGTTTCAAGAAAAAGGGCAAAGGGAAGAAGAAGGGGAACTTCAAAAAGAACAGCAAGCAAGTTGCTGCTCAAGAGAAGAAACCCAAGTCTGGACCTAAGCCTGAAACTGAGTGCTTCTACTGCAAGCAGACTGGACACTGGAAGCGAACTGCCCCAAGTATTTGGCGGATAAGAAGGATGGCAAAGTGAACAATGGTATATGTGATATACATGTTATTGATGTGTACCTTACTAATGCTCGCAGTAGCACCTGGGTATTTGATACTGGTTCTGTTGCTAATATTTGCAACTCAAAACAGGGACTACGAATTAAGCGAAGATTGGCTAAGGACGAGGTGACGATGCGCGTGGGAAATGGTTCCAAAGTCGATGTGATCGCGGTCGGCACGCTACCTCTAGATCTACCATCGGGATTAGTTTTAGACCTAAATAATTGTTATTTGGTGCCAGCGTTGAGCATGAACATTATATCTGGATCTTGTTTGATGTGAGACGGTTATTCATTTAAATCAGAGAATAATGGTTGTTCTATTTATATGAGTAATATCTTTTATTGTCATGCACCCTTGAAAAGTGGTCTATTTTTATTGAATCTCGATAGTAGTGATACACATATTCATAGTGTTGAAACCAAAAGATGCAGAGTTGATAACGATAGTGCAACTTATTTGTGGCACTGCCGTTTAGGTCATATCGGTGTAAAGCGCATGAAGAAACTCCATACTGATGGGCTTTTGGAATCACTTGATTATGAATCACTTGGTACTTGCGAACCGTGCCTCATGGGCAAGATGACTAAAACGCCGTTCTCCGGAACTATGGAGCGAGCAACTGATTTTTTGGAAATCATACATACTGATGTTTGTGGTCCAATGAATGTGGAGGCTCGCGGCGGGTATCGTTATTTTCTCACCTTCACAGATAATTTGACCAGATATGGGTATATCTACTTGATGAAACACAAATCTGAAACATTTGAAAAGTTCAAAGAATTTCAGAGTGAAGTGGAAAATCATCGTAACAAGAAAATAAAATTTCTACGATCTGATCGTGGAGGAGAATATTTGAGTTACGAGTTTGGTCTACACTTGAAACAATGCGGAATAGTTTCACAACTCACGCCACCCGGAACACCACAACAAAATGGTGTGTCCGAACATCGTAATCGTACTTACTAGATATGGTGCGATCTATGATGTCTCTTACTGATTTTCCGCTATCGTTTTGGGGTTATGCTTTAGATACGGCCGCATTCACATTAAATAGGGCACCATCAAAATCCGTTGAGACGACGCCTTATGAACTGTGGTTTGGCAAGAAACCAAAGTTGTCGTTTCTTAAAGTTTGGGGCTGCGATGCTTACGTGAAGAAACTTCAACCAGATAAGCTCGAACCCAAATCGGAGAAATGTGTCTTCATAGGATACCCAGAAGAGACTATTGGGTACACCTTCTATCACAGATCTGAGGGCAAGATTTTCGTTGCTAAAATCGGATCCTTTCCAGAGAAGGAGTTTCTCTCGAAAGAAGTGAGTGGGAGGAAAGTAGAACTTGATGAGATAACTGTATCTACTCCCTTATTGGAAAGTAGTTCATCACAAGAACCGGTTCCTGTGACAACTACACCAATTAGTGAGGAAGCTAATGATATTGATCATGAAACTTCAGATCAAGTTTCTACTGAACCTCGTAGGTCTACCAGAGTAAGATCCGCACCAGAGTGGTACAGTAATCCAATTCTGGAAGTCATGTTGCTTGACCATGATGAACCTACGAACTATGAGGAAGCGATGATGAGCCCAGATTCCGCAAAATGACTAGAGGCCATGAAATCTGAGATGGGATCCATGTATGAAACAAAGTATGGACTTTGGTTGACTTGCCCGATGATCGGCAAGCAATTGAGAATAAATGGATCTTTAAGAAGAAGACTGACGCTGATGGTAATGTAACTGTCTATAAAGCTCGACTTGTTGCGAAAGGTTTTCGACAAGTTCAAGGAGTTGACTACGATGAGACTTTCTCACCCGTAGCGATGCTTAAGTCTGTCTGAATCATGTTAGCTATTGCTGCATTTCATAATTATGAAATTTGGCAAATGGATGTCAAAACTGCATTCTTGAATGGATTTCTGGAAGAAGAGTTGTATATGATGCAGCCAGAAGGTTTTGTAGATCCAAAAGGTGCTAACAAAGTGTGCAAGCTCCAGCGTTCCATTTATGGACTGGTGCAAGCATCTCGGAGTTGGAATAAATGCTTTGATAGTGTGATCAAAGCATATGGTTTTACACAGACTTTTGGAGAAGCATGTATTTACAAGAAAGTGAGTGGGAGCTCTGTAGCATTTCTGATATTATATGTAGAGGACATATTATTAATTGGAAATGATATAGAATTTCTGGATAGCATAAAGGGATACTTGAATAAAAGTTTTTCAATGAAAGACCTCGGTGAAGCTGCTTACATATTGAGCATCAAGATCTATAGAGATAGATCAAGACGCTTAACAGGACTTTCACAAAGCACATACCTTGATAAAATTTTGAAAAAGTTCAAAATGGATCAGGCAAAGAAAGGGTTCTTGCCCGTACTACAAGGTGTGAAGTTGAGTCAAACTCAATGCCCAACCACAGCAGAAGATAGAGAGAAAATGAAAGATGTTCCCTATGCTTCAGCCATAGGCTCTATCATGTATGCAATGTTGTGTACCAGACCTGACCTATGCTTAGCAATAAGCTTGGCAGGAAGGTACCAAAGTAATCTAGGAGTGGATCACTGGACAGCGGTCAAGAACATCCTGAAATACCTGAAAAGGACTAAGGATATGTTTCTCGTATATGGAGGTGACAAAGAGCTAGTCGTAAATGGTTACGTCGATGCAAGCTTTGACACTGATCCGGACGATTCTAAATCGCAAACCGGATACGTGTTTTTATTAAATGGTGGAGCTGTAAGTTGGTGCAGTTCTAAACAAAGCGTCGTGGCGGGATCTACATGTGAAGCGGAGTACATAGCTGCATTGGAAGCAGCAAATGAAGGAGTCTGGATGAAGGAGTTCATTTCCGATCTAGGTGTCATACCTAGTGCATCGGGACCAATGAAAATCTTCTGTGACAATACTGGTGCAATTGCCTTGGCAAAGGAATCCAGATTTCACAAGAGGACCAAGCACATCAAGAGACGCTTCAATTCCATTCGGGACCAAGTCCAAGTGGGAGACATAGAGAATTGCAAGATACATACAGATCTGAATGTTGCAGACCCGTTGACTAAGCCACTCTCACGAGCAAAACATGATCAGCACCAAGACTCCATGGGTGTTAGAATCATTACTATGTAATCTAGATTATTGACTCTAGTGCAAGTGGGGGACTGAAGGAAATATGCCCTAGAGGCAATAATAAAGTTATTATTTATTTCCTCATATCATGATAAATGTTTATTATTCATGCTAGAATTGTACTAACCGGAAACATGATACATGTGTGAATACATAGACAAACATATAGTCACTAGTATGCCTCTACTTGACTAGCTCATTAATCAAAGATGGTTATGTTTCCTAACCATAGACATGTGTTGTCATTTGATTAATGGGATCACATGATTAGAAGAATGACGTGATTGACATGACCCATTCCATTAGCCTAGCACTTGATCGTTTAGTATATTGCTATTGCTTTCTTCATGACTTATACATGTTCCTGTAACTATGAGAAATATGCAACTCCTGTTTACCGGAGGAACACTTTGGGTACTACCAAACGTCACAACGTAACTGGGTGATTATAAAGGAGTACTACAGGTGTCTCCGAAGGTACATGTTGAGTTGGCGTATTTCGAGATTAGGTTTTGTCACTCCGATTGTCGGAGAGGTATCTCTGGGCCCTCTCGGTAATGCACATCTTCATAAGCTTTGCAAGCAATGTGACCAAATGAGTTGGTTACAGAATGATGCATTACGGAACGAGTAAAGAGACTTGCCGGTAATGAGATTGAACTAGGTATTGGATACCGACGATCAAATCTCGGGCAAGTAACATACCGATGACAAAGGGAACAACGTATGTTGTTATGCGGTTTGACCGATAAAGATCTTCGTAGAATATGTAGGAACCAATATGGGCATCCAGGTTCCGCTATTGGTTATTGACCGAGAATAGTTCTAGGTCATGTCTACATAGTTCTCGAACCCGTAGGGTCCGCACGCTTAACGTTACAATGACAGTTTTATTATGAGTTTATAAGTTTTGATGTACCGAAGTTTGTTCGGAGTCCCGGATGTGATCACGGACGTAACGAGGAGTCTCGAAATGGTCGAGACATAAAGATTGATATATTGGAAGCCTATAGTTGGACATCGGAATCGTTCCGGGTGAAATCGGCATTTTTCCGGAGCACCGGGAGGTTACCGGAACCCCCCGGGGGGTTATTGGGCCTACATGGGCCTCGAGGGAGAAGAGGGAAGGAGGCAGGAGGGGGCCGCGTGCCCCTCCCCTTCCTAGTCCGAATAGGACAAGGGAAGGGGGGCGGCGCCCCTCCTTTCCTTCCCCTCTTCCTCCTCTTTCCCCCCTTCTCCTATTCCAACTAGGAAAGAAGGGAGTCCTACTCCCGGTGGGAGTAGGACTCCCCCCTTGGCGCGCCCTCCTTGGCCGGCCGCCTCCTCCCCCCTGGCTCCTTTATATACGGGGGCAGGGGGCACCCCATAGACACACAAGTTGATCTACGGATCGTTCCTTAGCCGTGTGCGGTGCCCCCCTCCACCATATTCCACCTCGATCATATCGTCGCGGAGTTTAGGCGAAGCCCTGCGCCAGTAGAGCATCATCATCGTCACCACGCCATCGTGCTGACGGAACTCATCCCCGAAGCTTTGCTGGATCGGAGCCCGGGGATCGTCATCGAGCTGAACGTGTGCTGAACTCGGAGGTGCCGTACGTTCGGTACTTGGATCGGTCAGATCGTGAAGACGTACGACTACATCAACCGCGTTGTCATAACGCTTCCGCTCACGGTCTACGAGGGTATGTGGACAACACTCTCCCCTATTGTTGCTATGCCATCACCATGATCTTGTGTGTACGTAGGAAATTTTTTGAAATTACTACGTTCCCCAACACTTTCGTCGTCACCAAAGTGCTCCACAATGGAGCATATCATCTCATCAACGTCGAGCACAACAAAGATGAGCCACGCGCTTGGAATGCGGATCTGCTCCGCCCTTTTTACTCTTAAGTATTTAGACTAATGAGATGTAATAAGAAGTACCTTTTTGTTTGATTATCAAAAGACATGATTTTACAGTCTTCCGAATGATTGTTGTTCATTTTTTACATGTTCTTAAATCCCCCAGCGGGTGCCTTAGCTGCGAATCTGTTTCACCTAAGCGATAAAAAAATCCTACCGAGTGGTGAGTCTGCCTCTCACTCGGGGGCTTAGCTGTGAATCTGTTTCGCCTAAGTGATAAAAAATCCTACCGAGTGATGAGTCTGCCTCTCACTCGGGGGCTTAGCTGCAGTCCAGTACTTGCCTAAGTGATAAAAAATCCTACCGAGTGGTGAGTCTGCCTCTCACTCAGGGGCTTAGCTGCAGTCCAGTACTCGCCTAAGTGATAAAAAATCCTACCGAGTGGTGAGTCTGCATCTCATTTGGGGGCTTAGCTGCGAATCTGTTTCGCCTAAGTGATAAAAAAATCCTACCAAGTGGTGAGTCTACCTCTCACTCGGGGGCTTAGCTGGAGTTCAGTACTCGCCTAAGTGATAAAAAATCCTACCAAGTGGTGAGTCTGCCTCTCACTCGGGGGCTTAGCTGCAGTTCAGTACTCGCCTAAGTGATAAAAAATCCTACCGAGTGGTGAGTCTGCCTCTCACTTGGGGGCTTAGCTGCAGTCCAGTACTCGCCTAAGTTTAAAAAGTCCTACCAAACGGTACGGGTCGGCCATGACCCACCCCCCTCCCGGGGCTGCACCATCAAGAAGAAGGACGAGATTGTGGGGGTAATCTTCCAGCTCGAGGGCTTAGCTGCAGTCCAGTACTTGCCTAAGTTTGAAAAATCCTACCGAGTGGTGAGCAATCCTCCCACTCGGAGGCTTAGCTGCAGTCCAGTACTCGCCTAAGTTTGAAAATTCCTACCAAGTGGTGAGCAATTCTCCCACCCGGGGGCTTAGTTGTAGTCCAGTACTCGCCTAAGTTTGAAAAATCCTACCAAGTGGTGAGCAATCCTCCTACTCGGGGGCTTAGCTGCAGTCCGGTACTCGCCTAAGTTTGAAAAATCCTACCGAGTGGTGAGCAACCCTCCCACTCGGGGGCTTAGCTGCAGTCCAGTACTTGCCTAAGTTTTAAAAACCCTCCCGAGTGAAAACTGATATTTGCACTCGGGGACTTAGCAAAGTGCGGGTTGACCATGACCCCCAGTACAGAGTTGCACCATCAAGAAGAAGGACAATATCGAGCATGTTGCCAAGGCGAGCCACTTTCAGGAATGTCAAGACCATTGCTGAATGCCTCGTTGATGAGTTGCCGGTCCTGCCGAATGGTGCGGGTCGACCACGACCTCCCCCCCCCCCCCCCCGGGGGGGGGGGGGGCTGCACCGTCAAGAAGAAGGACGAGATTGTGCGCACTGTCAAAGGCTAATCCAACGACTGGTGCCTTGCCGATGACAGGAACGTCAGGACCATTGCTGAGTGCCTTGCTGATGAGCTGATCAATGCTACTCAAGGCTCGTCCAAATGGTCGACTGCTGATTCTTCTTCAGAAGCTGCATCGAATGAACAGAAACCAATCCGAGAGAAGAACGATTTTCACTCGAAGATAAACGCAGCATATTCAAAGATAAATCCAAAGGTTCCTAAACCGCAGATTGAAAGTACTCGGGCGTCAGGCCCGAAGGAGTTTTAACAATTACAAAATCACTCGGCATTCCGAGGAAAATAAGAGGTGAGGCATAATGTTTTTCAGTCACTCAGCGGGAGAAGGACTGGCTGGGTCGCAGAAGCTGTCGAGGTCAATGCTGTCGGCAATACGAGTGGCTGCCTCAAGGAAGGTGTCCATGAAGGTCTGGAAGGAGTGCTTCTTAGTATTCACTACCTTGAGGGCCGCCAGCTTGTCTTCTTTAGCCTCCTTGCAGTGCACTCGAACCAATGACAAGGCAACATCAGCACCACAGCGAGCAGAAGACTTCTTCCACTCTTGCACTCAGCCAGGAATCTGATTGAATCGAGTCATCAGTGACTCGAGGTCTTGATAAAGTTCCGCCTGAGGCCAGAGTTCAGCATCCACTCGGGTCATCGCTGCCTTCAGCTGAGCCAGATAGTCAATAGTGTCGTCCAAATGTGATTCCAATCGAAGCAGGTTCATCGCAACTTCATCTTTCACGGGACCATTGATGGGGTCGAGACCTGTCTCGACCCGCCCGGTTTCAGCTTCAAAGTCCTGGCAAAGTTCTATTCCATCACGAAAAACAATGAGTCGACAATATTGCAACATACTTCAATCGACATAATTAATCAGTCGAGTGACCATACCTTCAAGCTTCAGAACAAGTTTCGCGGCAAGTTGCTCCAGATAGGACTCTAGCTTGTCTGTCTTGGTTCTGAGGGCGCCGACTTCAGTGGTCAGGCTCTTCTTGTCCTTCCTCAGTTGCTCGACTTATCGATTAGCTTCCATGATGGCGGTCTTCAACTTCGCGTTCTCCTCCTCCAATTTGCCGACTGAAGCTAGCTTCTGGTCCGCAAGCTTCATCTTCTCACGTGCTTCCTTTTGAGCAGCTGCAAGGTCCAGATCCTTCTTCTCCAAAGCCTCCTTCATCCTCTCTAAAGAAACAACACTCTTCAGACGAGCCTGAAGTTGGCGATTTTCACTATGCACATGTGCTTGTGTGAAGTCACTCAGTTCAAAGAGACTGAAAGAAAAAGCAGTGGGAAGTGCGAGCTACAAAGCAGACAAGACAGTCGAATGATTACCTCCCATGATGGTCGTCTCTTATTGAGCAGTCTTGAGGTTCTTCTTTGCGAGTTCAAGGTCAAGTTCAGCGCTGATATGCTTCTTCTTTAACTCGGAAAGTCGAGCTCCAAGATCACAAGACCTCTGCAGTCAGCAAGAGAGATATGTCAGTCGACAGAAATAAGAGATAGTGATAGAGAAAAGTTACTCTAAGACTATTGCCAAATCAAATATTCAACAGTAGTCTCGGGGACTACACCCAGTGGGTGCACTTAGCGTGCCCCCACTGGTTCAGATCAATACTCAGCAAGGTCTACCCAGCGTGAGTTCAAAGAGAGAGAGAGAGAGAGAGTACATTCTAAGACCATAGTCGACTGCCAGCAGTCGACCATGGTCTCGGGGACTACACCCAATGGGTGCACTTAGCGTGCCCCCACTAGTTCAGATAGTTTACTAAGACTCAGCTCGAGTCGAGTGGAGTGGAAGATTTCCTAAACTCTAAACAAAGAAACACCCCAGTGGGTGATCGGATATAAATCAACATTCAAAAGTTCAGTCAGAGTTTTGCTGACCTAAACATTGGTCTGAAGGGCAGTGCTGGCATTGTAAGCCATCTGACTAGCCTCGTGCATCACCTTCACCCGCTCCATGACAAGGTTCACCTAGCGAAGAGCCTCCCTGGCAGCACTCGGTGAGTCATCTGGGGTTTGATATGCAGCGAAGAGTGACGGTGTCAAGGCGGTCGAAGCGGTTACTAGGTCAGACGCGTGGAGTTGCACTGGAGCGGTAGGAGTCGGAGCAGCCGATCCCGACGGACGATCAGTCATCAGCGGGTCAGGGAATGTGACGTTGGTCCAAACCGGTTCTCCGGAATGTTCAACCACCGCCTCAAGTACCGGCGTCGACTGAGGGACTTGAATTTCAAGTCTCTTCCTGCTCGAACCCCCACTCCTCTTCTTCCTCTCCTGTAGAGGCGCTTCTTCTTCTTCATCAGGGAGCACGAAAACCTCTTGTAGAACTACAGAAAGGGAGAAATATCAGAAAGTCAGCCGATTGACGATCCACTCGACTAAATGAAACCTGGTTGAACGAACGTACCGGATCGAGAGGTGGCCTCCTCGTCTCATGGGGCCTTGTCGATGTCCATGTCAGTGGTAGCAGAGGTGGGGCTAGAGAGATACATGATCCAATTGGTCAGAACAGAAATTTCAGTCGGTCTACATAAACACAAGTGTGATACTCACCCCGAAGCCACATGGACGTCCATCTTGATCCACGGCAAAGTCTTCCGAGCCTTGGGAGGAGCAACCTTGGGCTTCTTGGCGACCTTCTCCGTGGGCTCCGGAGTTGACGTTCGAGCATGCTTCTGAGTGTGGGGACCTGGAGCCACGTTCTTCCCACGCCCACCTACCGGGTCATGTTGCTGCTTGGATTGACGCTCGGAGCACGGCGGCGAGTCGACTTCCTCCTCCTTGTCCGACTCCTCGCTCTCCTCCTCCTCCTCTTCATCCGGGACTCCCAGTCACCACTTTCCTCTGCACTGGCCTCTCCTTCCTGGTCCTGCACTAGAGCTTGTTCGCCGTTGGGCATCGAATACATCTCAGTGAACAAGACAAAAAGACGAGCGAGAGTCAGTCGACATCAAGTACAGTCAGAACATACATGCCAGGCAGTCGGAATGAAGAGCATACCTTGTCGGGTGGATTGTCGTCTCTGAAGGGAATGACTCGCCTGGATCCTCTGGGGTTGTCCTGATTGCATGTAATACTCCTCAACCACATAGCCACGATTTTGGACGGCACCTCCTCTAGATGGACCCGAGCGGTGTCTTCAGGTCTATAGTATAACCACATAGGATGGTCACGGCCCTGAAGGGGCTGGATGCATCGACTGAGGAACACTTCCAGCAGATCCAGGCCAGTGACACCCTCATTGATGAGTTGGACCACTTTCTCCACCAACATCTTCGTCTCCACATTCTCAGCAGCAGTCACTTTGAGTGGAGAAGGAATCTGGACACGGTCTAATGTGAAGTGGGGGAGGCCAGTCGACTGGCCCGGAGCTGCGACATCCTGGCAGTAGAACCAGGTCGATTTCCAGCCTCTAACCGATTCGGGGAGAGTCATAGCAGGGAAAGAACTCCTATGCCTTTTTTGGATGCCTAAACCCCCACACATCTGGATGACATGGGTTTTTGAGTCATTCGACTTTGCTTTTTGGACCGACTGAGAGCGGATGGTAAAGAGATGCTTGAAAAGACCCTAGTGCGGTCGACACCCTAAGAAGTTTTCACACATCAACACAAACACGGTCAGATACGTGATGGTGTTGGGAGAAAAATGGTGGAGTTGAGCACCGAAGAAATCCAAGAACCCTCAGAAGAAGGGGTGCGGAGGAAGCGAAAAACCCCGGTCGACGTGGGTGGCGAGCAGTACACACTCACCCGGTCGAGGCTGAGGCTCCATCTCCTCCTCCGGCAGCCTTGCCGCTCCTTTGGCGATCAGTCCAGACTCCGCCAGCTCGTCCAGATCTTCCTGCCGAATCGAAGACCGGATCCAATCGCCTTGGATCCAGCCCGGCGGCAGCCCCACGCGCAATGACGACCCGCGGTTCTGCTTCTTGCCCTTCGCTGCCCTTGTCGCCTTCTTTGCATGCTCTAGCGCTGCCGTCTTGTCCTTCACCATGGCGGCGGAGTGGCAGCGTCGAGAGCGGAAGAGCTGGGTGCGGTGGAGAAGCGGAGGAAAAAGAAGGAGGAGCGGGCGTGCACAGTGCAGACGCCTCGGCCCCGTCGCCTTATAAAGGGTTGCTTCTGAGTGACTGATGCGTGGGACCAGGCAATCCTATCAAATACCGCAACAGTCGTGCGCAACGTACATGGTAAAAAAAAGAGGCACAGAAATCGAGGCATCACTATTTATCCGCTCTGCACGCTTCGGCACTCCCCATCCCGCGCACTTCCCCGAAATTTCGTATCCTGCGAAATCCGGGATACGCAACATTCAATCGCACCCAAGATCCTGCACTCTGATACAGCACTCGGCACATGATGCCACAAGTTTAGTCGACAACTCTCTGAATGGATCAAGGCGGCTGAGTCGACGCTGAAGTACCAAGGTGAGTTTTCAGTCTTGAAGAAAACCCTCATGAAGGTGCAAACCTCAGAGCAAGTTCAACTTCAACCTACTTTCCACTCGAACCTTAATCCATTTGGGGGCTACTGATGAGGATACAGACCTAGGGTAGGGTCATAGGCCGGACCTATACGTCCTACCCAAGGTCGCTACCCTAGAAGAAAAGAATTCCAAGAGACGACAAGAGACCCCCAGTCAAAGATGTCGAGTGCAATCCACTCGACAGTCATGCCACTCGGGCGTCCCCCACCCTACTGTCACTCAACCATCCAAAGAATCACTCGACCTACCGAAGACCAGGAGTCACTCAGCATTGCAACGGGCAGGCGTTCACTCCATAGTCTTTAATGTCATTAACAACACTTAAGGCTGGCGTTACCAGTAACGCCCCTACTTTATGTACATTAAGTCCCTTGTAATGGAGGACGGTGGAGGTCCTGCGTACTCTATATAAGCCACCCCCCTCCTTTGGCACAAGGGTTCACACCCCCTGTAACATCACACATATAATCCAATCGACCGCCTCTGGGCACCGAGATGTAGGGTTGTTACTTCCACCAAGAAGGGCCTGAACTCGTAAACCTCGTGTCTACATCTTCACCATAGCTGAGATCTTGCCTCTCCCTACCTACCCCCCTTTCTACTATCAGTCTTAGAACCACGACAACCGCCGGACAGTTCGTGAGGTTTTGGCCCTCTCCAAAGCCAACAACCCCAAGCTAGTCTTCCTTTGTGAGACTAGGCAGGATGCAACCAAGATAGAAAAGTTGAAGTGGAGGCTAGGTCTAAAATGTTTCCATGAAGTTAGTAGTGATGGAAGAAGCGGTGGGCTAGCAATGTTCTGGGATGAAAATCTCACTGTTACAGTTTTGGAATCTTGTAGTAGATTCATTGACGTTCGGATCCTTGAAGGTGGCTCTGGTATCTCATGTAGGGGTACGTCTGTTTATGAGGAGCCGAGAGTGGATAATCGACATCGTATGTGGGATCACCTGTGTCGCCTACAGGCCATGTCGCGAGAGCCATGGGTCGTCTGTGGCGATTTCAATGAAACACTCTGGCAGCACGAGCACTTGTCAAGATCAGCCAGGCAGAGTCACAAATGGCAATGTTCCGGGACTGCCTACAAACATGTGAGCATGAGGATCTTGGGTTCTCAGGCCTCCCATACACATACGATAATGGTCAAGATGGATTTCGCAATGTTCAGGTCCGCCTCGATCGGGCCAGCGTGGATGAAGCACTACGGGACATTTATCCTATAGCACGGGTGGTGCACCTGGCCACCTCCTTCTCTAACCATATCCCTCTATTGATCAACTTGGAAGGAGTGCAAGAACCGAGGTGTAGGATGTCAATTCCATGGTATGAGATAATGTGGGGGAGAGACATTAAACTCCCCACCATCATCTCCGAAGCTTGGATAAAGCACCGGCCAACCGGTAATTTGGGTTCGGTGGCTAAATCATTGAAGGAGGTGATGACTGACTTGAGGCATTGGAGCAAACTGAACTTTGGTAATGTTCTGAAGGACATTGAAAATCTTCGTCAGCATCTTGCTGACCATCAACTGTCTGGGGCGGACCGGGCACAAATCCGGACCAAAATGAATCAACTCGATGAGCTCCTCTATAGAGAAGAGATGCTCTAGCTCCAACGGTCGAGAATTGAATGGTTGAAAGAAGGAGAATGCAACAGTAAGTATCTACACCGATGAGCGGTTTGGCGGGCTCGTCGCAACCACATTCAGCAACTGATGATGGCTGACGGCACGTGGTGCGCCGTGCCATTCGACATGGAAAGAATGGCCAATTCCTATTTTAAGGAGATTTTCACCAAAGACCCTACCCTGGAGCCGGAAGTGGTGCTTGACAGTATTGTTCCAAGGGTGTCGGCGGAAATGAATGATACCTTGTGTAAACCATACTCGGAGGAGGAGATTTCAAATGCCCTTTTTCAGATCGGGCCCCTGAAAGCCCCAGGCTGTGATGGTTTCCCGGCAAGGTTTTATCAGAGGAACTAAGCTCTTATGGAAGTGGAAATAGTGTCCGCAGTTCATGAGTTTTTTGTCACTAGCATCATGCCCGATGGTGTTAATGACACAACAATTGTTTTAGTTCCAAAAGTGCCCCACCCTAAGGAACTAAAGAATTTCTGCCCCATCAGTCTGTGTAATGTGGTGTACAAGATAGTATCTAAGTGCATGGTCAATAGGCTCTGGCCACTTCTGTCCGAGCTTATCTCTGAAAATCAGAGTGCATTCATCCCAGGGAGGCTAATCTCTGATAATTCCATTTATTGCCTTTGAGTGCATTCACCATATTCAGTCAGTCAAGGATAATTCACCATCGTTGTGTGCTTACAAACTTGACCTGTCAAAGGCTTACGACCGTGTTGATTGGTTGTTCTTGGAAAGGGCGCTCTCTAAATGGGGCTTCTCTGATCAGTGGATATCTCGTGTTATGGCTTGTGTATCCTCAGTGAAGTATTCTGTTAAGTTTAGTGTCAAGCTCTTGGAGTCCTTCTCTCCCTCGAGAGGTCTACGCCAAGGTGATCCTCTATCTCCATTCCTTTTCCTCTTTGTGTTTGGCACTCTGTCTATCATTCTAAACAAGTCTATGAACGAGGAAGATTTACAAGGGGTCAAGATCTATAGAGGTGCTCCGGTCATCTCTCATCTCCTATTTGCATATGATTCCCTATTGTTTTTTCGTGCCTCAAAGTAGCAGGCTCTCTTGGTTAAAGGTGTGTTGAACATGTATGCGGCGGCGACTGGACAATTGATCAACCCGTCGAAATGTTCCATCCTTTTTTAGATAACTGTCTGCCAGATGTGGTTCAGGAGGTGAAAGCTATGTTGGAGATCACTCAAGAAGTGTTTGAGCCCAAATATCTGGGTCTCCCTGTCCCGGAAGGAAGAATCCATGAGGGTAACTTTGAAACTATCCAAGAGAGCTCACGGAAGAAGCTTATAGATTGGAGCGAGCAATATGTGTTAGCTGGTAATAAGGAGATTCTTATCAAAGCTGTGGCATAGGCCCTTCCTGCTTATGTTATGAGTGTCTTTAAGCTTCCGGCTTCGGTCTGCGATGAGCTAACTCGTATGATCCATCAATATTGGTGGGGAGTGGAGAACGGCAAGAAGAAGATGGCTTGGATGAGCTGGGATAAGTTGAGGCTACCTAAGTCAATGGGTGGCATGGGGTTTCGAGATATGAGGCCTTTAAATAGGCACTGCTTGCTAAACAAGCGTGGCGGTTGTTGGACACGCCGGAGAGCCTCTGTGCTTGCCTTCTCAAGGCGAAGTATTATCCATCTGGACATCTGCTTGATACGGTGTTCTCTTGCAATGGCTAATCAGTTTGGAAAGGTATATTACATGGCCTGGACTTGCTCAAGAGAGGTGTAATCTGGAGGGTGGGAAACGGGGCTGACATACGCACCTGGTGGGACCCCTAGATCCCCCGGCCATCGGCGTTTCGCCCCATCATTCCAAAAGGCAATTGTCGCCTCAACATGTTGCTGATTTTCTGGATAAAAACGGGGCTTGACGGGTGGATCGTCTTCGTGAATGCTTTTGGCCCATGGAAGTACAGTATATCACAAAAATCAGAGCTTCACCCCACATGAGGAATGATTTGTTGTCCTGGTTTTCGGAGAAGAGCAGGACATTCACGGTGAAGAGTGCATACAGATTAGCCACATGTGATCATAACACTGCATTTGCTGGCAGTTCTTGTAGTTCAGTCCCAGAGGGGAATCGCTCACTTTGGAATAGGATTTGGTCGTCCAACGTTCCACAGAAAATGAAGATCACAGCTTGGCGAGTGGTTACGGGCACTGAGGGAGTTCCGGACTAGGGGGTGTCCGGATAGCCGAACTATCATCATCGGCCGGACTCCAAGACTATGAAGATACAAGATTGAAGACTTCGTCCCGTGTCCGGATGGGACTTTCCTTGGCGTGGAAGGCAAGCTTGGCGATACGGATATGTAGATCTCCTACCTTTGTAACTGACTCTGTGTAACCCTAGCCCTCTCCGGTGTCTATATAAACGAGATGGCTGTAGTCCATAGGACGAACAACAATCATACCATAGGCTAGCTTCTAGGGTTTAGCCTCCTTGATCTCGTGGTAGATCCACTCTTGTAACACACATCATCAATATTAATCAAGCAGGACGTAGGGTTTTACCTCCATCAAGAGGGCCCGAACCTGGGTAAAACATCATGTCCCTTGTCTCATGTTACCATCCGCCTAGACGCACAGTTCGGGACCCCCTACCCGAGATCCGCCGGTTTTGACACCAACATTGGTGCTTTCATTGAGAGTTCCTCTGTGTCGTCACCGATAGGCTCGATGGCTTCTTCAATCATCATCAACGATGCAGTCCAGGGTGAGATCTTCCTCCCCGGACAAATCTTCGTATTCGGCGGCTTTGCATTGCAAGCCAATTTGCTTGGCCAACTGGAGCAGATCGAAAGCTACGCCCCTGGCCGTCAGGTCAGATTTGGAAGTTTGAACTTCAAGGCTGACATCCGCGGGGACTTGATCCTTGATGGATTCGAGCCACAGCCGAGCGTGCCGCACTGTCGCGGCGAGCATGATTTAGCTCTGCAGCCGGACAGTACCCTGGAGGCCGCACTCGAAACCGCTCCGATCCTCAATTCGGAGCCAGCTACGCAGATCGAGGACGGATGCCTAGACACCGCCTCGGGGGCTGCAACCTCTACGGCGATAGAGCCGAACACTGAATTTGTCCCTCATAAAGCTCATGACTCCGAGGTGCCGGACTCCTCGCCGGACTCCGAACCTCCCCCCCCCCCCGATCAAATCTGATTGGGCGCCGATCATGGAGTTCACCGCGGCGGACATCTTTCAACACTCACCTTTCGGCGACATCTTGAGTTCGCTAAAATATCTCTCGTTATCAGGAGAGCCCTGGCCGGACTGCGGTCAGGACGGTTGGGATGCGGACGACGAAGAAATTCAAAGCCCACCCACCACCCACTTGGTAGCCGCTGTCGACGATTTAACCGACATGCTAGACTACGACTCTGAATACATCGACGGTGTGGACGACGATGCCGGAGACGACCAAGAACCAGCGCCTACCGGGCACGGGAAAGCCACCCCAACTCATGACGTATACATGGTGGATACACCAAAAGGAAGCGATAATGAGGAAAAACGGGACGTGGCGAAGAACAACTCCCCCAACAAACAACCAAAGCGGCGACGCAAGCGCCGCCCGAAGACCGGCATCGACAAAAACGGCACCCATACGGACCCGGCCCTAGAGCAGGGCGAAGCAGTGGACGACGCACATGTCAACAAGCAGCCAGCCGGACATGAACTAGACAAGCAACCCATCCCCGGCGAAGATGATCTCACATCACCAGAGCATATGAATCTTCATAAAAGGCTCGTCGCCACTGCAAGAAGTTGAAGAAGCAAAAGCGGAAGCTCAAACAGCGGAGGACGCACTCAGAATGCGATGGAGCAAAGTACTCAACACCGCAGATAAATATGGCACTAGTCACCAGACAAAGAGCTACCCAAAGCGCAAGCTATTGCCCGAATTTGACGAGGAGGCCTTAGAGCCCCCGTAGTCAAAAAATAAAGAAGCTGCCTGGCCGGATAGACGACCAAATGACAGGCCAAGAGCAACAAGGGGCGCCGCACACAAGCCGGCACACGATCAGCATAAAGATCCTCGGAAAAAGGATAACCCGGCCAGGTCTATCTATGGGCCAAAAAAGAAGACTCCAGGAAGTAACACAACCAGCCGAGCATTTGAAGACAACGGCACACCCAAATACAGGGGCGCCACACACCCACTATGTTTCATCGACGAGGTACTGGATCATGGATTTCCGGCGGGATTCAAACCCGTTAACATAGAGGCATACGACGGAACAACAGATCCCGGAGTCTGGATTGAGGATTATATCCTACACATACATATGGCCAGAGGAGACGATCTCCATGCCATAAAATACCTACCCCTCAAGCTCAAAGGGCCAGCTCGGCATTGGCTTAAAAGCATCCCAGAAAATACCATTGGAAGTTGGGAAGAGCTTGAGGATGCGTTTCGAGCAAATTTTCAGGGGACTTATGTCCGGCCTCCGGATGCAGACGATTTAAGTCACATAACTCAATAGCCCGGAGAGTCAGCACGCAAATTCTG
The DNA here is from genome assembly GCF_018294505.1 of Triticum aestivum. Lineage (NCBI taxonomy): Eukaryota > Viridiplantae > Streptophyta > Magnoliopsida > Poales > Poaceae > Triticum > Triticum aestivum. Next base: position 14,557,561 of record NC_057804.1, read on the forward strand.
GAACAGGTTCCTCACAAAAAAGAACCAAATAGTCGACTGTCCGGACGCTGAAGCCTTAGCAGCCTTTAAACACAACGTCCGAGACGAATGGCTCGCCAGACACCTCGGCCAGGAAAAACCAAGAACAATGGCCGCACTAACAAGCCTCATGACCCGCTTTTGCGCGGGGGAAGACAGCTGGCTGGCTAGATGCAGCACCAGCGACCCGAGTACATCCGAAATCAGGGATGGAAATGGGAAATCACGACGCAGAAAAGATCAGCGCCGGAATAAGGAAAATGGCCCAAATAGTACGGCGGTCAACGCCGGATTCAAAAGCTCTCGGCCGAACAACAAAACACTGCCCCTAAAGGATAATAGTGATGAGCTATCCAACCTAAACAAGATTCTGGATAGACTGTGTCAAATACATGGTACCTCCGGGAAGCCTGCAAACCATACCCACAGAGATTGTTGGGTCTTCAAGCAGTCCGGCCGACTTAACGCCGAACACAAGGGGCTCGACACACCAAGTGAAAGTGACGAAACCCAAAAGCAGCACTCTGGAAAGCAGAAGACTTTCCCACTAGAAGTCAAAACAGTGAACTCACTTCATGTGATAACATGCAGCGCGGCACCTGCCATACCAGGACACTGTTCGCAGAATGGGGATAGAACCTACCAAAATTCGCTATAGCAGCACTTCCTTCAAAGGAGTGATGCCAGGCCTTTTTAGCCAATTATACAGGCTCTGTACCACTTGAGGTTGTGTTCGGTTCATCCGACAACCCCAGTCGCGAAAAGCTCACTCCCTATCGCCCCATTTAGCAGTAGCCCTTAAGCACTACTGGGGCGTACAGCTTTTGCCCACATTAATGCAATACCACATTACGCATCTCTTACGCTTAAAAATGCCCGGTCCACGTGGCATAATCTCAAAACTCCAGGTGTCTCTCGACCACGGAGAATGTGCGGCTGCCTCGACAGCCACACATTAATCCGACCTTGCAGGTCAAAGCCCCTAAAAACAGGTCATTTAGACCTCGGACATGGTTAGACGAGTCCGGCGTAACTTAACAAGGGGCTTCTTAGCCGCATACCCCTTTTTTAGGGGGCCGCGCGCATAAACGATGAAAGCCAATAAAGCTCAACTTTCTTCATCTTCCAAATTATACTTTATTTTAATACAATTTTTGCATGATATTTCTTAGAAACTAAGTCCTTCTCTTTTACAGATGAAGCACGTGCTACACCCGTCCAGGATATAGCACAACAGAGACACAGGCGCAGACGTGCAGTAGGGACCCATTGCAAGGATTCTTTTTAGATTAAGACCCTGCATAAACCTTTCTTACTGTCTCTTGTTGATACACATCCCCCGGTTTCCTACCAGTGCCGAGGAGGAGGCTGGCGTTTTGGCATCGGCCGCGTCAGAAGTTCCCACCTGTACCTAGACACTAGGGGCTTAGGGCTTTGTTCTGCCCGATATCATAAAGACCGAACACCTTAGGGAGTGTTCGGCGTCTCGAGTTAGGCCTTATATGCATCAGCTCCGAATCATGTCTTTGGTCAAATGTTGGGTTTGCCCGGCTCCTGTGTTTTGCTGCCTTACGTTCCGTATCATCGACTAACGCGGCACCAGGAGAACTACTGCGATTGTGCCCCGGTTTGGCCGGGAGAGATCCTCAGTAGAGAAAACCGAAAACTGACTGTCATGATATAGCGAGAGACCGGTCAACCACTCGATGGACCATTGGAATGTTTAGAATTCCTCCGCTTTGATGAAGGACCGCTTCCCGGTCAGGCACATACGCGCCCCGAGTTCGGAGAAGCGCGGTGCCATCAGGGGCTATATAGTAGCCCCACATTCGAGCTCCTATGGCTAAGTGAAAGTTATAAAGCATTATAGTCCGGTTGCCTAGTTTGCTATGCTATCACCTCCTTAAAAGGACCAAGGCGTTGGATTAAGTGTGAAAAAGCATTTTTCTTTTTGCAAACACCCCCGCACCATGTGCGTGGGGGCTGAAGCCAAAAACTGCCATCTTTCAGATTATACATATATATACGGCCGCATAGGAGATAGTTCAATACTTGAACACACAAGTATAAAAAGTCATTGCATTATAAACATGATCTTAGAAATCATACATGTCATTCAAACATAACATCTTTCGAGCACTGCGACTCTATTATACGAGCGCCCTGCAGGACTTCCTCAAAATAATGCTCGGTGGGGAATCGGCTTTTCTCCGAACCCCGGGATGCAACAGCGGTGGCATCCATCTCCGCCCAGTATGTTTTACCATGGGCGAGAGCCATCCGTGCACCTTCTATACATGCCGACCGCTTCATCGCCTCAATATGCGGCACCGCCCCAAGGAATTGCTGCAACAAGCCAAAATAACTCTTCGGCTTGGGCCTTTTCGGCCACAGATGAGCGACCACATACGTCATGGCTAGTCCAGACAACCTATTCAGCTCAGACCACTCAACCAGCCGATCACTCAATGGAAGTGGACGCTCCGGACTATGGAATTGAGACCAGAAAATCTCTTCCATTTCATGATCCTCCTGGCTTCGAAAGTGCACGTCTGCGTCCGCCGCACTCGCCGCCAAGTCCAGATAAGGATCCTCCGCACCTCACAATCGGCCCAGCTGAGCATACTTCGGATCTGTGAACTTCCTACGCAGCATAAAAGGCTTTCCAGCCACAATGTCTCCGGCCTGACGCAGTTCCTCCTTCATAGCCCGCATTGCACTACGGGCATCCTTGGCTTCAGCATCGGCCTTCTTCAAGTCCTCTTGCTCCGCTCGGCGTTCTCCTTCAAGAACCTCCAGGTGGTCGGTAGCAACTTTTAATTTCATGGCCATTCCGGCCATCTCCTCCCTGCTTTGGCAGTGGGCAGCCTTCTCGGCTTCTAGCTCTTCCGCTGCCTTCAAGGCAGCCGCCTCGCTTTTTCTGGCTTGCTCCTTGGCCCGAGCAAGTTCTGCTCGAAGGTCTTCCACAGCAGCAGCACCATCTACATCTAGCATACAACTTGAAAGGAATGGGCGTCAACTCCCTTACTGAGCAACCACATACCTTGTGACTCATCAAGTCGTCTATTGACCAGCGAGATGTCCGCATCTGCAGCGTCGAGTTGCTTCTTCAGCTCGGCAAATCCATCAGTCCGGCTGGCCACCGAATGTTCCGCCACCTACATAGGAAAGGCGACAGTTAATAACTGAGATTATGATCCTAGGCACGCTATCGTTTTCGATAGCATACCAAGTCTCAGGGGCTACTATCTATACAGGGCGCACTTCATGTGCAAAACTGTCAACAGGTATGTCATTTTTTGCGTACCTCAAATCCTGTCAGTAAACTTCCGACGGCCTCATAAAACCCGCTTTCGTCGGACGAGATCCTCTCAATCACATTACCCATTAATGTGCGGCGATCTTCTGAGATGGACGCCCTCTTAAGCAAATCCTGCAGCTCCACCGGCCGTACTCCAATGGGTGCCGAACTCTC